>NC_048907.1:10205362-10359125 GCF_011077185.1 Oxyura jamaicensis
ATATCAAGCTGAAGTTGTCTATATTTGGGATGCTGAAGAGATGGTAAAGAAGAAAATGCACCTAATAATGACCTTCATGTCGGATCAGGAGCATAATCTGAATGTAGCTGTTGTCTACAGCAGCATGGAATCCAATGCTCACCAACAACCAAATTTGGAACAGGGACTCGCTCACCACATTGCACGTGTGTCATCTCATAAGACAGGCACCCCATGCTACACAGACATTTTCACAGTCCCTGACATACACCCAAGCAGGGCATAATTTGTTCCAAAGCCTTGCATACTCGCACATCTGAAATGGAGGATTCCTCACCTGGAAATTTCACAGCATTCCAGATGACAACAGTGTTATCCACACTACACGATGCCAACCAGGCATCGTGTGGAGACCATGCTACATCCATGACATCTGTTGGGAAAGAATATAAGACGTCGTCAGTAACCAGAGAATCCTTTTTTTTAAAATAACTTGTGGTGCAACACTTTTTCCATCACTGAGAAATGACTATTTCTGAGTACCGGTACAGTGGAAGGCAAGAAAGAACATAGCAAAATGGAATTGAGGCACTCCAATTTACAACGTTTAATGACGCACACATCCAAGACGCAATGCAGTATTTAGTGATTATAGGAAGTACTAAAGCCTGTATAAAGTACTTCATCTTGCTTTGAGTGAAAAAGTAACAGATACTGCAATGGAATCACTTTAGTCCAGCATACCTGGACTGACCAAAGTGATTTTTAATCTTGATTTCATAGTTCCCATCAGCTTCAGAAATCCGTTTGAAATTACCTGGCTTACTCATCTTTTGCATTGCACTTTAGTGATTTTTTCTAAAAGAATCCTAATATTCTGTTTTACAGAGCTTTATCTTTTGCCTATCAAGAGATTATAGTGAAATATAAATGTCTTAGTTAATAGTTATTTTATTACACAGTTTTCCAGGAGTTACTTGCCAAATTGGCTTTTGATTATAAATTCCCTTTTTGTTAGATTTGTATTGTTGCCACTAAATTTATGTTTTGAGCATGAAAATGCAGTAGTAAAATAGTTTTCCAAAATGTTTTCCATAATTTTGAATTATGTTCATTCTGCACCTGTTAACTTACCCCCTGAATGGCTTCTGAGAATTGATACACACCTCCACTGCTCAACATTAGTAAGTTTGCTACTGGAACCAAACACAGTGCTCGGTCCAATATATCTAATCAAAATAGAAACAACGGTTAGCAACAGAACCACAGTTTCTTTCTAAAGAATGCCAGCTGCATGGTAAAATTCTATTTTATATTCAGTTATTCCTGCAATAAAAAAAAGAAACAAAAATATTTTTTATAGAAAGCAATTACGGTTATTAAAAAAACCCTAACTTCAGTAAAATTTATAATGCCCACCAATATCAAAAAATGCTAGTATTTAAGCTAACTCTTCAAATCTCATCACAAAGTTTTCTTCAGTGCCAGAAGAAAGTGTCTTAACCCCTAGATAGAAATGTGACTGCCCAGGTAGGCACACTCTCCATCCCAGGAAACAGGATAATAGACTAAATATGCAGTATCAGTGATGTGATACCACAGGTTTCAGCTCCATACGCACTAATAGACTAGACAGTGTGACTTACTGGAAATAAAATACAAAATTGAGAAGGAGGAAACATGCTTACGCGGCTCGTTTCCACACCATAATCAATTTGTCATCTCCCCCTGAAGCCAAGTAAACTCCATTGTTTGACCATCGCACACAGTTCACACAAGCTGAAATGTAGAAAATGTAGAAAAGAGTTTGTAAGAAGAAAAATGAGAACAGATCATTCTAGACTGGGGTACAGAATTTATAATAAGCAAAGATAGACAGGAGATGTTTAGGATTTAGGTGTGCTTCTTCCTCTCAAAACAGTTATTCTGTCTGCTTTAGATTTGGTACTTATCTGTCAGTAACAGTTGAAGAACTTAGTTTTAAAAACTATTCATTATTTTAAAAAGTATCACCAGAAACAGTTCAAAGGGAGAAAGATTAATATTAATCTAAGAAAAGAAACTGCTTGTAGTAAATTAAGTGGGATTAAGAAGGAAAAGAAGAAAACAAGCATCTTGAAGAAAAAAAGGGGACAGCTTGTTCAGGTAACCATATTTCTTTTACATATAACATGCAAAAATTCCAGAATAATTTAGAACTATAATTGATACACTTCATATGTTGTTTCCTTTACATTTATTCCTTCTTTTAATCTTTCCTTCTTAGCTCACCAGTTTCTCAGAATGTGCATTATCAATTACTTTGTGGTCACTGCTGGAATAAGTTTACAGGGAGATTTCCACCAGTATCTGTATTTCTCTGTACATTATTCCACGTCTTAATGAAATTTTCTACTGAACATCTAAAAACATATGTATACAAAATATGAGACCCCTTTGATATATTTTATTAGTTCCTTACTACTGGACAGGGTATGTCTTTTGTAATCACAAAAAAATGTAATGCTTTAGCAAATTACCACCAGTCAGTAAAAAAAAAAAAAAAAAAAAAAATCTTACGATCTTACCTAAGTGATTGTCCATCTGACAAAGCATCTTGGGAATATTTTCATTTTTTTCATCTTCCTCTTTCAGGACAGGAGCCATATTCCAGATCACAACTTTCCCAGAATCCTGGCCTACAGGTGAACAAAAAGACCCTCGTTTGAAATGCACACAAAAGGCAAAAGAGCTTTTCAACTTAATATCTGTTCCAGAACAGAGTCAGATTTTGTCAGTGCTGCAATGGGAACTTTGGAAATATTTAAATACAGATGCCATTCTGATATAATTACAGTCAGAAGCACTTCGTTCTTCTCAAAGCTTCTGGAAAGTGAATTACAAAGCTGTGTTAAAAAAATCATACAGAACAATATAATGACCGTAGATATCAATGACACCAACTATAAAGATTAACTATTTATAGTAAAATTGCATTTAACAGGGGAGAAGATGCATTCAAAATCTAAATTGCAATTATTGCAGCCAACAAAATTATTGTTTGGGTTACAATACTGAATAATTTTGCATACATTTCTAGAGCTATTCCATTTATAAAATTGGATTTTCTTGACCCAATAGCTCTACTATTTAGCAGTTCAAAAAGCCAAACTTCACATTCAGTTCCTTTTCAAATAAAAAAAAGAAGAAATTTGGCCATTATGAGCACAACTCAATTATCGAAGCTATTATCTCAACGGATGTCCAAGAGGATGAGCAAATCAAAAAATGTAGCCCTCCTATAGTAAAAACAGTACTTTTAAATACATATTAATGACTTAGATATCTGAAAAACAGTTGATTATGTAAGTGATATGTTTTTAAAAGGGACATAATGATTAAAGTGTTGTGAAGGTGGAAGATCATTGCAGCCCAAAATTCTGGCTTCTTATCAGGATGCAGGCATACCTTGTCCTCCTGTTGCAAACTTGGTCCCATCTGGGTGAATGTCCACTGAAAATATTGGCTTTCCTGAAATTTGAGAACAAGAAGGAACATACTGAATTGTTTTACAGTCAAAAGAATGTAGTAATGCCAACAGAACCATAAGTCTGCTTAGTGAATAACCTTCTTCTTCCAAAAGCTATAGTCATAAGAAATACAGCTGATTAAGCACCTGAAGACAAGAGCAACAGCCTATTAAAAGTGTATATGGAAGCTATACCATAAGAAACCAGCGATAACCAAGCAGACTTAATCCAGCAGGATATGCCAAATGCCTCAAAGCAAAATAATACCACAACACATGTGCCAACAAAGTAAAATTGTATTTGAGTAAGGAATTTCTTCCAGGTTTCTACAGTTCATTATCTGATGACCTGAAGAAAGTTTTGTTTTGATTTCTGGTTGTTTTTTTCCCCAAATCCTCTCCAATCACATATCACATGTGTTTGTCACATAATTATCCATCTCAAATCAAAATTCTGTTGTTACGAAATGCGTCTATGCAAAGCCTAACTTTTAACTTTATAGTCTTCCTTTTTCTATATGGAAACTAACTCCAATATTAGTCTTCAAACTTCTATAAAAACTTAAGCCCTATGACAAATAACCAACAGAGCTGGGGAACAGCTTTGGAAACCAGACAACCCTTGCTCTTGGTTTACTCTGCTCTGTCCACTGGATCCTATACTCTCTCCTACGTGCTCACTGTTCTTTCAACATTTGCAGAAAGAAAAGGGAGAAGGCAGAAGTAAACTTAATGTCTTTCAATGATACCCAAAAAGCTAATACTAAGGATTACTTGAGGGAACACATGATTTCCACATTCAAATAACTTCTGGCACCAGTCTGACCATTTACAAACCAGAATGCTTGTGTAAGCAAGACCACACACACCACTATACATAAGAGAAGACAATTTGTCATAACAGCCAAAAGAACAAATACCCACACACCAGAACTACTTTGGTGTAAATTTCCCATGGATGTAAATTCTTGGATTGTATCTTCATATGTTCTGACATAAATAATAAAACTGTAGAATTTATCCAGATCATCCAACCATTGGTTTGATGCTGCAACTGTATCATGTGTATTCCTTGACATTCATCTACTAACAAAACCCTTGTTCCAATATTCAGTATTTCTTACTTCTTTCAAGAGATACGTATTCTGCTTCGTGTATTTTCTCTATGTTGACTTGTTTTAAGATTTATTTAATGTGGATTTGTACTGCAACACTGACATATGATTCCCCTTAAAATTTTTACAGGCAGCCAAGCAAAGACCTTACCTAGAGTAAGAAGGCACTCAACTTGCATTCCTTCCAAGTCCTTTAAACCACATAAAACACAAACTGAGCTTTAGCTGTGTTTTTTCTTTAGATTGTTGTGTTTGAATCTATCTTTTATTCTGCTAACTTGAATGTAACATACATGGCTAAGCTGGATACTTTTAGAAGCGCAGGCAGGAAGTAAACATTTTGCCCTACCCGAGAGGTGGAAGTTCCCTTAAATTAAAATTAAAAAGTGCATCATTTAAACTAGTTTAACCCACTGACACAGAAACAGGTCATTCTGTAAGACCTTACAGGTGGAAGAGGTTAGCTTTTTAATCTGTCAACCATCTTAAGCAAGAAGTTACTATACTCTCAGGTCTACCATCAGACATGAGAGTACAGTGCTCCCTCCAGCGAGCCCTTTATCAAAGACTTTTTAAGGTCTTTAGCCAGGTACTAACCTGACTCATTTTGCCTACATATCATTCACAGAAACAGGAAACCGTTCCCCAGGAAGTCAGAGGGAACAACCACCTCCAGTACAAGGGCATTGATAAGCAGAGCTATGACTTCCAGAGCCAGCATAGCACCTATGAACAAGGCTTCCGAGTTTAGTTGGTTTGTAGTTAAACAATAATGCATTTAAAACTGGTTTAACAGATGCAGCTGTCTCATACATGAAGACTTGTTCTAGTAAATATAAACATATTTTGACAAATATAACATCTTGCTTACCTCTCTACCCTTCCTTCCCTGATCTGCTCTGATTCTACCACTCTCCCCTTCCCAAAAGCCTGCATTAAACACCAGCCGTGACCAAAGCATGCACTGTTACATGTTTGACAGACACATCAGCTTCTCATTATTCACGCAATATAACTTCTAAATAACTGAAGTCATTGCACCTGTTGCTTCACAGAAATTACTGACATAATGTAGTTTTATTTTGCCTTTACTGGGTCTTAAAACCAGCATCTCTCTCTGATTTCTGCCTTATCTCAGGAGCACAATCCTTGAGAAGCAGTATCGTCAGCCGTCCTCTTTGTTCTAGGGAAAGTTTTTGCACAGATCCACAAATGGGGCTGACGATATTTAGCAAATTGCTTCACTTACAGAGTCAGAGGTAACTTGGATACAGATTCACCATAAAAGCCTAAAATTAGCTACATCAGGGAAAATGTCCTTCTGGACCAGCACTCTGTGTTCAGAAACCAGCACTAGATACTCCCCAGGGATCTGTACAACTGCAAGCACACGATGCTTCTTCCCCTGGGGAATCTTCAAGCTCCAGAAATTTGCAACTTTCACTTCTTGAACTAGAGGCAGGATGTCTGCATTCAGTAGCCATCAGCCTTTTGTTCTATAAATTCACCAGGCCATTTCTCAGGTCCATAATAACCATCACCAACAGCCCCCGGCCCAGAGACCCACAGCTCAACCAGAGGCTCTGAAGAACCACCTGCTTCCCGAATCCTGTACTTACGTCTGTTATTTCACCCCTTAATTCTTATACAGGAAAAAAGTAAACCAAAAATCACTTGACATTCACGCCATTACTGCCACTCACAACTCTACACATATTCATTGCATCTCCAGCTCAGTCCTCCCGTTCCTGGCCTGAAGAGCCCAGGCCTACCTGGCCATTCCTTGCACAAAAGCTGTTTCTCACTGCTGACCATTCTGGTCACTCCTCTACAAGACTCCTTCAGTTCTCCTACATGATTTTTCTTGCTAGAGATACTAGCTCACTAATCCCAGTTCCAGATTTCTTAGAGTTCCTACAAATAAGATGCTTTCATTTTCCATATACAGGAAATCTGTCCAACTACACCCAGCCTCGGCCTGTCACGCCCTCTCCTTAACAGACATTTTGCATTAGTCAAAATACAAACACTAACTGAAAATGCCATGTCACACACTGGCACAGCAGAATAATTACATTGTCTGGATCGGGACAAAATATTATTTAGAGGCCAACCTGGATTTTATTTCAAACTGCTTTGGATTCAAGGTGAGGGGTAACATAACTAAACAAGGACTGCTCAGCTGTTTGGAGCCCACAGCTTTTGGCCCACACCACTTTCACGTGTGCTCGTCCAGTTCAGCTATAACTTTTTAAAGTGGATGAAGGCATAAGCTTCAGCTGTGACGAGCAACCCAGTCAGGAAAGCAACCACTGGTGAACCAGCTCAGGACCACGAGGCACCAGGACTTTGTTCCCGGCTCTGGCTGTGACCACTGCTGGGTGAGCACAAACAGCCACGTCTGGATGTCCACAGGGAACAGTAGCTACTGGATGCAGAAGCCTGAGCTTCTACCACCTCGGTGAAAAAGAGCATTCTCTTCCATTTTTCAGGCAGCAGCACCACTACATGTTTCAGCACGAGAAAGTGAGGAGACTCACAGTGGTATAATCCAGTCTAGACAGCACCCAACTTGGACCCTGTAGCCAACCTTCAGGCAGAAGCTGTTACAGCTTCACATCGCTGCCACAAACGAATCCATTTCCTATTTCGTGCAAATACCACATGAATTCTCACATCACTTCTGGTAAAGACATACGAGTTCAGAAATAGGTAAACACACGTGGAGTTCGCAGTGGCAATTCAAAGTTTCCGTGTTAGTGGTAAGGGGCATTAAGCTGAAACACACTGACCTGGCAAGGAAAATCCTCCAGCAACCTGTCCCAGAGCTGCGTGTGCTCACAGCTTCTTGGCTATCAAGAAGCACGGAGCTTGTCTTGATTAAATTAGATTACGTGGTCTTGAAAAAGGGAATCGCTAGTAAGGCTACACTTATAAACGTATATTAATTCTTTTAAGATCTAAAAGGAATTCCTTAATGTTTTTAAATCAACATTTGTTCAATACCTTAATGCCTTTCTATATCCCTTAAATAAAGATGTTAACTTCAACAATCATTAGGTTGTCAGCACAAGTAAGCCAAGAATTTTGCTTCCAGTTTTATCAATCAAGAGATGTAAAATGATTTTAAAAAGAGAGAGAAGAGATCACACGATTAAACGACAGAAAATCAACAAGACACAGTCGTTATCTGGGAGCCTTTTCCTCCCTTTCACGGCTATCAAGGCAATGCCATTTACAGTGGTGGATAACGGTCACAAGTTAAAGCTATAAAACTTGTTCCATATTACTTGTGGTTTATAAATTGATCACAGATACTGTGTTTTTCCTCATTTCCTTAATTTTCTCAGAGTAACGAAGAAGAAGCCATTATTTAATAACAACCACTTCCTTTCCCGGGTCCATGTCCTTATCTGATTATGCTGTTAGATCCTGCTGAAACAAGCCACAAGGCACCAGGTCCCTCTTCAAAATTGACTGAATGATGTTCCATGCTTGTAATTGAAGAAGCTTTGAATTTTATACAAGATATTAAGCATCAAGCCAAAATATAAGTGATGCTTCAACATTAACATTAAATTTTAAGTGTTTTAAGACGTTTTTCCCCCCTTCTTGTCATAATTTCTAAAACAATTAGCTGAAGTTACTGAAGTTCCCAACATCACATTGCATGAGGAAGCAAACCAGGCCCATTAAAACCAGAATACCTTCTGACAGACCAGATGTCCTGTTGGATTCTTTGCTTAAAGAACTTAAACACATATGATATTCTTGTTTGGTTTTTAACTCCAGGCTGTGATCAATAAAATAAAATGACTACTCTATGTGAATTTCTACCACAACATGAATGAGCTTCTATTTATTTTGTTTCCAGCCCGTCTAAGATAAAACACCCACCATGACTCAGGTATCAATTTAAATATTTACATTCCACCAATACAGCTTGAAGAGATAATAAACTCTATGCCTGTATTTAAACAAAAGCAGGCTCCAATTTCTGCAAGGTGTTATACACGAACAGCACCTTAGGTTTGCAAGAGTTTCTTGGAATTGCATGGGACTTCCTTTCCAGTAGGGCTAAGCATTTGTCATCGCCAGAGACCAGGGCCCTCAAAAACTGGTGTGCCAAATATGTACATACAATTGTTGGATGTGTGATGCATCTTTTACGGAGGTACTGAATGGAAGGAGAATCAAGCCACATGATCTGCACCTTACAGTTGCGCCCTCCCCATTAGACAGCACTTATCAATATTCTTTCCTGCTCCAAGTCAAAGAAACACTGAACACAATATTGAGAATTTCATGCAATAAACTCCCATTAATGTCTGAAAAGCTTGCAGAAAATCCATTTGAAGAATAAATATTTCCAATAAGTACTCACACAAAGCAACATTAAGAACTCTAAGACAAGAACCAGTAGAGCCAAATGTGCTAAAGTGCTTTTATAGTAAATGCAGTGTCTCAGCTGAGCAGCATGAGAATCCCAGGTGCAATGACCTTACTTGCTACAACACCGACTTCTGTTGTCTACTGTCTCATACAGACTGTATGCTTCTGAGCATCATCAAACTCTTTCTTGCCAGTTCAGTAACATACAAATCCCAACACCGAGTCGGGGGGGAAGGAAGAGGTAGGAATGGCAGCACTGAACCGGTGCATGGAGAAGCCAGTCATGATCCAGACTCTTGCTCAGGTACCAACACCAGTGAAGCAATCTCTTCTGACAGCAGGGAAAACAACAAGAGTAAGACTCTCAACAAGTAGTCCACAGCATAAATACTGACCCTGTTTCTAGAGAAGTATCAGAGCAAGTATGTAGGCCCATTAAAAGCAATGGGTACGGCTTCTACGCAGCCATCCCTGCAGGATCTGGAACCTGGATATGTTAAAATTGGCTGACTAAACTCACCTGGTTTTATTCTGCACTCCTTGCCCCACATGTAAGAAGGCATGAATGTTATGTGGCCCTGTAAGCGTTAGCAGACCTTAAAGCATTTTAGAAACGAAGCCAGTGATGAATGTCTGTCATAGTTTCACCACCTACAAAACAAAGTAACTTGCCCAAACTCATCCCAGCAGGACAGTGGCAGAAAAACAAAACCTGGGACTACCACAGCCCTGTCTACAGCATTATCCATTAAAGAAAGTACCATAAGCCTTTATAAATGGAACCTAACTGCAAATTGCTTGGTAGAAGACGCTTTTCTACAATTCACAAGCTGATACCAAAACAGAACACTGATAACTGCTACATGTTTCAAATACACACCCATACCGAAAGGTACACGCATTAAAGAAGGAGAGCAGTTACAGGTCTGCTAATCTGGGATCTGCACAGACTTAGGCCAAAGGTTTTATCCAGCTGCACATAACTGGGCTCCAGAGAGACTGAGGACAGCCTGCATACAAGCAGCCGAAAATCAAGATGCAAATGTTGCATTCATTTAGATTAACCAAGTAAAAATACAAGGAACACTTCAAATAAAGCACTTCCACTTTTTTTCCAGTCCACGACTACCTTTCATTAAAAGGCAAGGTTCGTTATGGCCCATGGACAGTAGTTCAAGTAAAGATGCAAGGAAATTTCAACTTTAGGCTGAAGTTATTATTCTTAAAACCTCCAGCACGATCACAAAGCCAGTAAAGCATACAGAGCCAGAGTTGCCAGATGCAACTGTAAAGTTGCATCTATGTTTTTTAACTCAAAGCATATTTCTGCAGCTTGAATAAGCCGGCCTCCTGCTCAGTTTTATTCTAGAGACAAATCAGCCGTGTGAGTCGTGCCACCGGCGTTTACCAAGGCATGGGCAGTTGAGATGGAGCTGTACACACGAATCTGAGGATAAAACTTGCATGAACAAAAGCAAGCCCTCCACAAGGGATTTCTTCTCCCTGCTAAACCAGGAACTATACGGGAATTACTCTGCAAGCCGTAAGCAGCGTGAGCGTGTAACACCGACTCTGTCTCGCACCGGGCACCGCGGGGAAGCCCGCGCATCCCTCAGGCAGCACCGGCACTTCACCCGGAGCCTCTGAGCTCACAACCCCCTTGGGACTCCCCCAGGGGCAGCAGCCGAGGGGCCGTTCGCCCAGGCCCCCCCCGCAGGAGCATTGCCCCCGCAGCCCGGAGGGGGCCGGGCCGGGCTCTCGGGGCCGGCGGCAGCAGCAGGAGCCCCTTCGGCCATCTTCCGAGGGCTTTCGCTTTTGCGCTGCCCGGGTCCCTCGGCACCACGGGGCGGCCCCGTGCACCCGCAGCAGCCACTTGTTGCTCCCCCAAACCCCACACCGCCCCCTAAACCCCATACACGCCCCAAACCCCTCACACGCTCCCCAAACCCCTCACACACCCCCGAACTCCCCCCCCGCCCCCCCCCTACCGCCCGGCAACGGCCTCCCGGGGCTCCCCCCCCCCGGCACCTGCCCCTCCCGGCCCCTCGGCACCTGCCCCCGCCGCCCCTCACCATTGTGGTTGACCCAGGTCGGCTTCAGGAGCTTCATTGTCTCCCGCCCGGGCCCCCCCGCCGGCCTCCGCCCTCGGGACCCCAGGGCGGCTCCCCCCGGGCTGCCTCGGCCGAACGAGCGGCGGAGCGGTGCGGAGCTCTCAGCGGCCGCCGGTCACGGCCGCGGCCCCGCGCCGCTCGCCGCTCTGCCCGCCCCCTCCGCCGGCCGGAGCCGCCTCAGCGCCGCTCCATGTCCCGGCGCCGCCCGTGCCGCAGCCGCCGCCGCCCGGCCGCATCCCCCGCTCGGCTCCCGGCGGCTCCCGGCAACGCCGGAACTCGGCGCCTTGGCAACCGCCTAAACGGCCCGGCGGGAAACAGCGGCCCCCGAGCCGCGCCGTTCCTCACACGCGCGCACGCCGCTCGGCACGGGGGGAGGCGCCGCCACCGCCGCTCCGCCCCTAAGGGAGGGAGGGGACGGGCGGGCGCCCCCTGCCGGGCCCGGGCATGGCGGCGGGGCTGGGGGCGGAGCCGGGGGGAGGCGGCCCCTGGAGGGGGATCGGGGAGGCGGCAGCGCCGCTGAGGAGCGCTCGGTGCCGGTGGTGGCGGTTCGGGGCTCGAGGAGTCCCTGCGAGGCGCCCCGAAGGGCTGGGGCTGGGCACCAAGCCTCGGAGGAGCGGCCCCGGCGGAGGGCAGAACGTTTGTAGGCCGGAACGTGGAGCCGCGGGAGCGCGGTCGGTGGGCGGGAGCCGGCCGAGCCCGGAGCCATGTTGGCGGCAGCCCGGGGGCTCCGCCGGGCCTGGGCAGCGCCTGGCAGCGCCGCGCTCAGGTAGGGCTCAGCCGCCGACCTCGGCCTCGGGGCCGGAGCCCTTTGCGCCGGGTTTCTTGCTTCGTCCCCTCCCACGAGCCCCGGGTCTGTTCCCGGGACGGGCCTGGCTGCCCGGGGGCTCCCTCGGTGTCCCGGGCCTGCACCGGCTGCGCGGGGCTGGGCTTCTGGTGGCCGAGCTTAGTCTGGGCTGGTGCCGTTCCTCCAAAGCTCTCAGACGGCCATTGCCTGAGCTCGAGAAGGTTAATCAGGCCCGCTCGTAGACGTAAAATGAATTTTTGTTTCACCTCTCGGTGCCCTGTGGAGTCTCAACGTTGAGAAGTGCAAATTGTGGCTTTAGTTACCTCACTGAAGAGTTTAAGATTGTCATTTCTACGCTGATGCTACGTACTGTAGTGAAATAAGTAGTAGGAGACTAGAAAATCAATATTGCAGCCTACAACTAATAAGCATACCTTATGGTTTCAATTAACTTGACTAAACTCAGCTTTTCCTAATGCTTTCTTAATTCCTTTTTCCTTTTCAGTTGCTGGCTGCCCCAGACGGTTCCTTTCCGAGGAAGTCACTGGGAGACTTCACTGCTGGCGGTTAGGGCGTCTCTCCCCATGAGGTGAGCGCAGTTGTTGCTGAGTTGCGTGGAATTGCTTGCATCCTTAGGGGAACGTACATTTTTTCCAAGTCCAAATTAATTTTTAAATATAGATGTTTGCACTTAAGATATTATATGTAGTAGTTGGAGCTGCTGGCCTCTTGAGAGTTTAATGGTAACCCGAATAATAATTACTGCTTTATGCTGATGGGTAGCTGTATTTGCTTCAAGCACAGAACACAGGTGGAGATGTTCAGATTCAAGCTGTGCTCCAAAACTCCCTTTTGAGCAACACTGGAAACCAAAAGCCCAGCTGAAGTGAAAATAGTTGACTATAAGGTGCTATGCTAGACAGCCCACATCGGTGTACGTTACGTTTTGGTATCTGTGTTATGTTCTGATGCAATTAGGTTTAAAATCCTGCTAGCTAGCAGCTACCCTCAGAGAGACCATTTCGCATCCTGAAGGTTATTCGTGCATCTGCAGGTTTGTAGTGTTGTGGAGATAACATGGCCTATGCTAGACATCTGAACACGGAACTGGAAACTGGGAGTTTCTGTATTCCAGAACCGGTTCATGCAGTAGCACAGAATAAATTACTGGCCACCCCGTAAACGTAGTACCTCAGAGTTCCTGTCTGTAAAACAGGAACAATGACCTACACGTCTGTTTGTGGAGCGTGGCATGTGTTATCTCGCACATAGTGGGTTTGTGTGTTAAGTACAATGGTATAGAAATACCTGTGTCCCGAGTCTGGTTCCAAAGGTGGAAATTTTAAAAGGATGCATACAACCACCCTCTCAGAGTCATCTTTAATGTGAGATAGCAGGAATACTTGTAAATGTGTTGCCTGCCCAGCTGCACTCTGAGCTAGTTGGAACCAATTCCAGCTCTACTTTTCTGGAGCTTCCTAAGTCATTCTGACTTCTGGCACAGACCTTGAGGTTGCTCTTCTCAGGCAGGTACAGTTCTGCTTGCAGAAAATCTCACAGGACATAGGACTGTCTTGTAGAAACTGTATTACTTGAATTAAACTAAAATTTCTATTAGGGACCAAGTAAAGCAATGGAAAGGAACAGTTCTTAAGAAGATAAAGTGGATGTGAAAGTTGCTTGTGTTGAATTCAGTGACAGAGCACCTTCTTCTGCTCATGTAATTATATATCTTGCCAGAGCACAACCAAAGAAAAAAAAGAAGGTGGATGTAAGGAGAGAGCAAGCACAGAAGGATCGTATGAAAAAGAAGATCAAAAAGTTGGAAAAAGCTGCCCCAGAATTGATTCCAATTGAGGATTTTGAAACACCACTTAAATACTCAGATAACAGCAGGTAAGTAACATTCTCAGCGTGAGCTTGCATTTGCGGTGCAGACAGACTTCTAACACCTTTCTCTGCAAAACTGCAGTATAGTGCCAGCCTTTATATAAAACGTTACTGCCTTCTGCTAGGACAAAAATGCAGAAAGCAAATTGTATTTGCTCATGCTAAAAATACTGAAAAAAAAAGTCACATGAATGTCCTGTTGGAAAGGTCATGGAGAACTTCCAAGACAGACACATTGCAGGAAAGAAACATACTATGTTTTATTATATGTATTATTTTTTGTGCTGGGTTTTGGTAATTTGCTTTTCAGGCTGCAGCTGCAGACCATTTATCACAATGCTGTGTTTACTCTTCAACAGGGTGCGAAGCCTTCCTCCTCTGTCATTTGAGGAGACAGAAAGAAGAGTTTTACTTACGAAAAAGTGGTCTGCGTATAAGCAGAAACAAGACAGGGCAGAAAAGCAAGCAATTCGGAGCCTTGTAGAAGCCCAACAAGAGGCACTAAAGGAATTGCGCCTTGAATCTGAGGAGCTCTATCAGGCAGCGATCAGACGAGACGAGGGGCTTTTCCCCTTTGAGAGAGATGGACCTAATTATACCCCACCGCTTCCTGGTTACGATCCTCCCGAAGGAAAATGCATCGATACCACCAAAGTGTACACACAGTGACAGAAGAGTTTATTGTTCATCCGGCATAAGCTGCTCAGCCAACTGAGAAAGGAAAGAACAGAATGAGAATTAATTCCTTCTGCACATTAGAACACCGTAGGTATGTGATGGTGAAAAAAACATGGAACAGAATGTCCATGAGGTGTCTGCTGTCATGGTTCTTAAACTGGCTGCCTATGTAATAAAACCTCCAACAGAGCGAATCTACTTTAAATTTGTGCCATACTAGACCAAGGCAAGCATTTCACTATTTTTCTCTTTCTGGCCTTGTATCTCTCCACGTGCTCCTAAGTAGCAGCATTTTTGTTCTGCATGAACCCTAACTACAAAGGCAAAGACTACAAAGACTAGCATGAGGAAAGACTGTCACAGTCCTCAGAGACTACTAGCAGGGAGGCAGGAGCTGACTGTTTACTGCCTTTCTTTGCTTCAAATTTCAGTGGTTATGCATATAATAGAGGAGAAATTGATGAAAAATGTGCCTTGCCAAAGCAAAAATTAGCTTTTTTTATTACTTTGTACCGAGTGCATTAAGTCTCTAAAAACATTTTCCCTTAAAACAGATCTCACTTCAGTCATCTGAACGTTTATTTTTGTAGTAATTTGAATACTGCCCTAGACATGCTTAAAAAGACCACACGCGTTACTGTTCAAGAGCAGTTCCCCAGCAGCAGGCATGTTTCAGGGCCTGCAAATTTATCCCACCATGCCAGAAGCTCTTAAGCATGACAGTACTGAATCTGGGTAGTGCCTTTAAAATGCCAGTGTCCTGAACTGGCAGAGAGGAGTCCCAGCTTGTTTTTATTTTCCCAGCTGGCAGGCCCAGATGTTCCAACAGTGTGCAACACTGGGCTTGCTGGGGAAGAGGAGCTGCAAATTTGAGTTTCCTGCTGCGTTGCTGAGATGAGATCCTAAAGCATAGGACAATAGTAAAAGACTAAAATCAAACACCTCACTTCTTGTAAAAAAGAGTGGGTGTTTAAATAGAATTTAAGTATTTTTGAATGAGTGCTAAAATAGTGGTGGACAGCTATACAGCAGAGCTACAGCTGTGTGATTTTGATGTAATGCAGTTAAAAAGCAGGGCAGATGCGCACTGTGTATCACATACTGACCAGACCCGGTGAAGCACTTGCGTCACTTGGGATTGTCTTGGTCGAGCGGAAGGTACCAGTCAGGCGGCGGGCTCTTCCTGAACGTCCACACCGGGGCATATTTCTGCCTTTCCGCCACGCGGGCTCTTTCACTCTTGCACAAAGCTTCCTGAAAGAGACGCACAGACAGCGCCGGCACCGCGCTGGGCGCTGCGGTCTCAGCGCGGGGAGGCCGGGAATTCACCGTGTGAGCCAGAACGGAGGCTCCGGCCCCTCGGCTCCGCGTCCCGGCCCCGAATCCCCCCGGGCGGTACCTGCGCGGCGGCGGTGCGGCCGCTCTCCCAGGCGCGGCAGGCGGCGTAGTCGTCCCGCCAGCGGGCGCAGGCGGGCAGCTGCCCGTGCGCGTAGTAGTGGTGGAAGGCGTGCCGCAGCCCGCGGCAGTGCCGCCACTCCCACCAGTAGTCCTCGCACGGCCGCGGCGGCTGCGGGCAGGCGGGGCGCGTCAGCCGGCGCCGGCCGAGCCCCGCCGGCCGCAGCCGAACCCTCCGAGCCCCGCCGGCCCCAGCCGAGCGCCCCCGGCCCCTCTCACCCGCCAGCTCTCGCCGCCGGCCATGCTGCCCCCTCCTCGCGTCCGCCCCCAGAGGACGGCCCCACGCTCCGGCACGTGACCGCCCCGCCCCGCCCTCCCGACCGCGGGTTCGAGGCTGGCCTCAGCCTGCTTCCGCCCCACCCCGCCCCCCCCCGGGCCCCGAAATCACCACAGCAGGCGCGCACGCTGGTTGTTGAGGAACCTTTACTCCAGGATTCAAGCCGCGACCGAGGAAAGAGCAGAGTTTTGCGGTTTTACTCGGCTACCCGCCGCCCTTCGGCGCTGAACGCGGCCCTGGGGCTGATGGCAGCGAGGTTCCTGCAGGCAGGGCTCTCCCTACGCCCTCAGGCAGAGGGGCCAGGTCTTGCCTCTCCCTACACCTGCCGTCAGATTGCTACAACAGGTTATGGTATCTCAACTATTAAATGCCATGTTATTAATTATAAATATAAAAAGCAATTACAGGGGTCTGTGTCAGAGCCTGCGATTCCTTAGGCTGCATTGTAACCCAACACCTGAAGCTAAGATCAAAGAGACTCCCTGCACGCCTAAGTGTTAGACTTCATTTGCACCACACCAAAAAGCTTACCTGAAATTGTGGCAAAACTTAGATAGAGGAAAATATCAAGCACAGAGCAACAGGAGACCGTCATCACTCAGAAAGAGGGTAGGATGTACTCTAACAATGAGACCTTTTAGTAAGGTAGAACTGGTTGGTTTTCCTTCTCAGGTTCATCCAAGATACGCTTTCCCTCTTCACAACACATACAAAGGACCGCTTCAGAATTCCTAGAACTTAATTTTCAACTGAAAATTAAGACAGTCTGACAGCACAGTGTTCCTGTGTTGCAACTGCAATAACTAAGATCCAATATGCTGCAATTGTTATTTTATTTTCCTCCTAACTGACTGATGGTTACACAGCTTAGGGCTTTCTTCCCTTTTTGCGCAGGGACTGGCCTTCTCCTGAAAACGCAATAAACCGACTTCCAGATTCATCCTGGATAAAGGAGAGAAGAAAAAGATTTTTATCTCTTTGCTTGCTGCTTATGCATGATCAAAGCTGAATGATCATTATAAAGGACACTCCATCACAGCAGCAAAAGACTGTAGATGTTTTCACATCCTAACTTAGACTATATAATAACCATTTTTTCCTGAAAATGAAACATGAGCACTTCTGTGACCTTTCACCCACTTGGAACAAGTATTCTCTGGCTTACTAAACTAGATCCTATCTTACATCAGTAAGCAAGGACATTGGAGGTTGCTTTCATCTAAACCAAAATCACCAACACTGCTTTTTAACAGTACTCTGGGAAAAATCAAGTATGGAGAGAGAAACCAACCACACAACTGGGCAATGGTTTGAATGTTCTAACTGTGCAAAGTTGGCAGGATCCAACTTGACTTACCTCTTCAACTTTCTTAACGAGCGGACGTGAGTTTCTAATGAATGTGATTCTACCAATCTTGAAGTCATAGTTGGGTATTCCTCTGGAAAAGCAGCATAAATATATTATGAAAGAAGAAATGTGACACCTACCTTCAGTGAAACGTGATACAGAACACAGCGAGACCTATCCTATGCCTTTCAACACTGTACCAATACTGGCTGCAAAATTTTCATTACAAGTAATTCCAGATTTAAACCACTGAATTATTTCCTGAAGGTAGGCATACAGTACATAAAGTAAGTAATGAGAAGCTGGAGCTGATGTAGGAGGTTGGCTGTAGGCATGTTTATATAGGCCTGTGGTTCCCATGGGGCCAAGGACACCCTTTTCCAAAAGCATTCAAATTTGATTGTGACATCCGTAAATGATAAAACGAAACAGAACCACATCCCTACACATGTGCATTAAGTCTGAATTTAGAAGTTTTTGCAAAATCGCACAGCTTGGCACTGGTTATCCACTCATCTCAAAGATTTCACTGTATGCCAAATTTCACATTAGAACATTAACAGGGATTCTGTGCATCACTCAATCCAGACCACCAGTCCAGTCAATACCTGCTGCCTTTTCCCTCTTAACTTCTTCTCCAGAACCAGATTTAAGAGAGTTTTGGCAACATTTATTAACTTGGAATCTGCATCTTAAGTAGTTAGGGAAGTCACAGTCTAAAAAGTAAGACTGTATTTTTAAATGCAAACTTTTAAGGAAATTAACTTGTTTATATTGTAGGAACACAAAAAAATACACTCAAATGCAGATCCTTCACTTGCTGACAACTGATTGAAAAAGACATACCTTCGAATATCTCCTGGTTTAATTGGTGATGGACTAGGCTCAACACCTTTCTTCTTGCCATCCAATCTGTTCCCAGAACCAGAGAATGCCTATGTACACAAACATGGGTTTTAAGTTAAGGGATCTTATTTTTGAAAGCACACTGTACAGAGATACTGCATTCTGTGAAAAACGTACTATCACCTTTATTTCTTTGATTCAGTATGTTTCTATCAAAGTACATATAGCTGATAAACCCTGGCTGTAGGAGTACGTCTCAGTCATCTGTTTACAGACTGGCCTATTAAGGACAGCAAGTCACACCATTTCTGGCTGTAATCACCACAAAACAGTTACAGACACTTTCCAATTAATAACAACCACACCTCTCAGAGTTCTTAGAGGTACTGGTATCTTGCAGTTGTTTGGAACAACCTTCCCTCACGGTTTCACAACACTCAGAATACAGCATAGAGCACTTACACGAAATCCTACGTCACTCACATATCCACTATGGTCTGCTTCAACATCCTGCGAGGGAAAAAAACAAGTTACTTCATTGTGCTCATATTGTGACAGGAAAATGAAATGAAAACTGTTCCATATACTTCTTACCAAACAAAACTTTAGAAAAAAATATTTCCAAAAATCAACAGTTGTTAAACAACCATCAACGAAGCAAACAAAGCTGATCAGTGAAGTTTAGTCTTAACAAAAAGTCTTTCGGGGAAAAAAATATGTTGGTGCTCACTGCTCCATCACAACTGCGGCAGATTACTAGAGAATGCATTTTGCAAAACAGAAGCTCAACTTACTGTGGTATCTTCATGTTGTGCACTTCTTTCCGGTTCTTTGTACCCCAAAGGAGCATCAAAATCCACCTATTTAGGTAGGACAAATAAGCATGACTGATATTTCTCTCAATCATATGCTATATACAATTATTCCTCAAAACTCCACAAACTAACATTCCATTTTAATCTAGGAAGAACCTAAATATTATTTTAGTTTGGAAAACAAAACAAAACAAACACTAGGCCTCCCAGGGGTGAATCTTAGCATGCAATTGAAATAGACCAGTAAAACAGCACCCAGTGCCACTGGATATTTAATCAAGCCATGGTCTTAAATAAGACTCCACAGATTGTAAAACACGTCAAATCTGAACATGAAATTCCAGACACTGAAGTCACCTGATGTGACGTCAAGTGAAGTGCAGATCATGGTCAGAGACCTGAGGTGT
Organism: Oxyura jamaicensis; assembly: GCF_011077185.1. Lineage (NCBI taxonomy): Eukaryota > Metazoa > Chordata > Aves > Anseriformes > Anatidae > Oxyura > Oxyura jamaicensis. The sequence continues at coordinate 10,224,968 of NC_048907.1, forward strand.
GGTTACAAAGGTACATGGTGTGCCTTCCCTATCCTATCTGATTCTGCCTTTCTGCAGCACCAGACATGTTTTGTGTGCAGTGCTATCAATGACCAAGATGCCCTGTCCTTTTGGCACAACACAGTAAAACCAGACTTCCCACAACAGTTCTAACTTACATTCATATCACATTCTATGATGGACACAGCCTTATCTGGTTTGGTCTCCATTACCCGAAGCTCGTAGATCTGAAACAATTATGATAAATATTTTAAGATCGCACATCTTCAAATGGATGAATGAGCTCAACTTACATATAAGAAAAACATTGCTAAGCCTTTCCTTGAAGAAAACAAGCCTCTAAAAGAATATGACAAGAGAGAGTTAAATTTAACCATGATGGCTATTTTGTTGGAGCTAGAGAACCTACCTCTTCCTGCACTCTTATTGCACCTTAATCTGCATTTCTGAATTTAAATTTTGGATTCAGGATAATTTCTGTCCCATGATTTTTAAGAATTTCAACAGCATTATATTTTTCTCCCACTCACAAGCCAAAAACTAGTAGTTAAACATCAGCTCAGAAGAGGGCATAACTGACCCCCTTTTTTCTCCAATAGGAAACTGATTGTGAAACCTGCCATCTGGGGTTACTCGTCAACAATACTGCACAGCTCCATGCTGATGAGTCAAGCACCAACATTCAACAATTGTGCTTAGTCTCCCAAAAGATCAATGTGTGTGCGCTGCCAAAAGCTCTACCTACTAATACTCATCTATAAAATCTGTTCACAAGACGTAGTCAAAGTGGTCACAATCTACTGAAATACACAGTACTTCACATTGGACAGAATTTATTTCGTCAAATTGATGGTATCCAAGGGAAACCTACGTGGAATGGTGTTGTATACCATACCTTCTCGTTGTAGTTGATGGCAATAACATCCCCAGTAGTTAGACAAGCAAAGTTTCTCAATGCATTTTCTAATCTTTGGAGCATGTTAAGATGAAATGCTTGTTTTCAATGAAACATCAAAGCTTTCAAGTTACTATGTTATAAAATTCTGATTTGTGGTCTCTCAAACACGGCTTAGAAGTCATCAGCACGCAGACACCATTTTAATAAACATTAAGGTGTATGCTTCATACTCCAGGCTATGCTTTGTGCCGGCAGTCTGCGACATAAGCTCTCCCTGATTTTTGTTTTCAGAAAGAGCAGTAGTAGTTACCTACTACTGGAAAAGCATGAAATGCCTGAAAAGCTAGCTCTGCATCACTACAATCTGGGAGAAAACTTCTGTTCCCTGCTCCATTGTTTAATAGAAAGGATACACAGCTTTGGGGTTGGTGATGTCAAGAAAATCAGGACTCTGTGGCTGAAATTTTGAGTAAGTAGCAACTTGAAGATTAACACTCTCCACTTGTACCAGGCCTCCCTCTTCCAGCAGCAAGTTCTGCATCATCTGCAAGAATGAAAACAAAGACATAAACCAGTATGTTAACACTAGTGATGTTTTTAATTCTCTTTCCTTGCATATACTTATATTTGCCAGGGCCACCATCTTCCCTGAAACGCGCCAGTTTACAAAGTCTTAGTTTCAGGAAGAAAACAGTCAGGTGCAGCTTAAATAGCAACGTGCTTTGCATACTTGGTTAAACTCCCACTGAGGGAAACCTGAGCTGTGACTGAACGCTGCTTTAGGAACAGAACTAGCAAGGACATGCAATTTCAAGAACATTATGCCTCTTTAATATTACCCTAGCAGCTCATTAATCCTGCTCTTCAGGTTTTGACAGTTCAGCACGAGACAACTCACCCAGTGTGGCAGGTAACATATGCCCTCATCAGCCACAAACTCAAGCACTCCACAATGTGTCATTCGGTCTGAATTTTTATTGGTCAGCTTAAACAGCATCGGGTAAGTAATATTAAGTCGGCCTGGCAAGAGAGGAGAAAAAAATACTTGTTAAAAGCTACAAACACATTTCTGAAGTTTTCAGAGACTGAACACTAGCAAAAGCACGGGCCATAGGAGAAGAGAGGATTCCCCCCCACCATTATTCCAACTTCTCAAAACTACAAATCCAGGAGAGAATGGAGATACCTGAATACTGTATTGCCATTGCACCTCGAGCTTTAAGCGCCTCTCCAATGTTTTCCCAAGCTCAGAGATGGGTATTTGTAGAGGAATCTGTTATTGCCATGCCCTTGTGGTATTATCTGTTAGTTCCTACCTATATTAACATCCCTGCCTGTTTTAAGAATAGATCCTGACTTACTAGAATCACTGTGAGAAATGAGTTAAGACCAAAATTCATAGGGGAAAAAAGCCTTAATTAAAGAGCCAAGTAAACACCATTAACCTTACTTTCAAAGTTCATTTTCACTTACCGTTTTTTGCAGGCAGAATTTTATTTCAGACATCAGCATCCAGACAAAGCAGGTTGAGATTAAGAATCCACTGGACTAACCATTATATTGAGTATGCTATTAATACTTAATATAAATTGATTCACATCTCAGGCAGCCCAATGCTTCAGATGTCTGTACTCAGACAGCCTCCCTCCACCTCTTTAATTCTGACAGACAAAATTCCTCCAAAATATACTTTCTGAACAACTTAGTCTCATAACCTCTATTTAGACTGGATTCAAATAGATAACTAAACAACTGTGGTATTTGCTTATGCTTTTACTTAGGTTTTAACAGTATTATTCCAGAATAAAATATTCACTTACTGAGTTGATCCAAAGCAGAGGGTGGCATAATTACTGCAGAAATGAAAACGAAAGTAAGATTAGGAAAATTACAGCTGTACAAAGATAACGTTACGTACCATGTCATCATTACATCGCCTAGGATTACATTTGTTCTAAAATCTCCCGTGAGCTATATTCCAGTAGATATCCCAGCAGAATCAATCAGTCACAAGTGTATCTGCTAGCCTGGAGATTTCAGAATTTAATCACAAGTAAGAGAAGGCAAGGTTTTACAAAGCGGAGTACTGAAGGAAGTGCTTCCCAGAGATATTTGTTTGTGCTTATAGGCGTTGATTCAAGAACGCCAACTCAGAACAACATGACATTATCCTGACAGCCTGAAATCAAGTCGGCCAATCTATTTTCTTTGCCCAAGCTAGGTGAGGTACAACAAGGAGGGGGCAAAGAGACTTTTAAGCGTAAGTTTCCACGACGGGCACAGGAATTTGACGAGAAACTTTGTAAACAAAACGGAAAGTGACTTCTAACGCTCGCAGACCAGGACTCGCTCCTCGGTAAGAGTTTTAACAAGAGCCGTGCGAGAAAAGGCCAGCCCTCCCCCTTCCTCTCTCGGCTCCCACCCGCCGGGGCCCCCAGCCGGGAGCAGCCCCCCCGAGACCGGCGAGGGCTCCGCGGCAGCCCTCGGCCTGCTCCACCAGCACCCTCCGCCAGGTTAGTAGTCAGAAGAAAACAGGCACATACTCTTCCCGCCTTTCTCCACATCTGACCTGTCATTAGGCCCGGCCAGCATGGACACCGAGAAGCAGCGGTACTGCGTGGAGAAGCGGTTCTGGAACACGCGTGGGATCGGGTGGTCGAACATGTTGAAGGAGAACTGCGGGGACAAACACACGCACACGCACCCCCCCGGGCCGCGGCGTCAGCGCGGCTCCGAGCCCGGCGGGCCGTTACGGCCGCCCCGCGCTACCCCCTGAGGGAACCCCTGAGGGACCCCCCTCCCGCTCCCCCCCCCCCCGGCCCGGGCCTCACCATGGCGGCGGAGCGGGGCCCGGCGGCGCTGCGGGCGGGCGGGCGCGGCCCCTCTGCCGCCGGACGGGGCGCAGTTCCCCGCCTCCGCGGGCCGCCCACTCGCCACGGCCATCTTGGATGAGGGCGGAAGGTGGGGAAGCCGGCTCGCCGCCAGAATGGCTGCGGGGGGGTTTCTGGCCTCCCGGCTCTCTCTCGGTGCGGGGGCGGCGCGGAGGGCGCGCTCGTGGTTTTGTCGGGGCGGTTTTAATGGCGAGGCGAGAAAGTTGCCCTCAGCAAAGATGGCTGCAGCGGCAACCTAAAACAGGCACGATGCTTCCGGCTGACCTCTTCTTGCCATTGGCCGGCTGGGCACGTTGCGACGCTTTTTTTCCAATCTCATTGGCGAATAGTAGGAACGAGTCGGACGGCTCGCCCAATCGGCGCCGAGAAGGCGGGATCCCTCCTTTCCTATTGGCCAGCGAGCCGCGGCGGGAAGCCCAACGGGGGAGCGGCGCTGCTTTGGCGCCCACTTTGAGTGGGGGCAGCCCGCGGCTGCCGCCGTTCCCCCGCCGCCGCCATGTTCGTGTCCGACTGCCGCCGGGACTTCTACGAGCGCATCGTCAGCCAGGTGCGGCCCGCGCCCCCCGGCCCTCAGAGGGCTTCCTCCGGCCCTCGGGGACTGTTCCGCGGCCCTCGGGGGCTTCCAGGCGGCGGCAGCTCCCTCAGGCGGCCCCTCCGCGGGGGCGCCCGGCGCCTCACGGAGCGGGGCGGATCAGGCTGAGGAGCCCCCTGAGGCGCCCCTGGGCTCGCTCCGGTCCCCTTGAGGCGCTGGGAGGGCTTCGGGGGCGGGCTGGGTGCGGAGGCTGTGCTGAGTGTTCGTGTCTGACTTTTGTTTAGCCGAGACGTCCCTGCATCTGTTTTTGTTTGCTTGTATGTCTTTTTAACCGTTGTGATGTTGCTTGTCCGGACACAAAATCTTGTGTTTTGTCGTCTTTGGGGCTTACCTTGCAGTATTTCTTAGAGCTGTTTGCCTCTTCTAATTTTTTACCCTGTTTACTTACCCCCCTAGCCCCCCCCCCCCCACGGGTCTATATCCTAAAGCATTAAAGCTTCTATAGGACAGTCTTCTAGTGTTCAACCAGTGAAGCTACGTTACAGATTGTGCAATTAAAGTATTTCCCTCAAACTCCCCAACTGTAAGCAAAAAATCTCCAAAAACCCAAACAAGAGATAAGTTGTTCAGCCTAAATCAAGGTTATTTCAGGAGTTGTTTTGGTCCTATTTTCCTACTGGCTTTCTTTAATCAAAGCTGTTTCAGATCATATGCCTAAAATTTAGGCTGTTCTAGGCACGTTATGAAAGCAGTTGCAGGGCTGACCAGCTTTGAACCTTCAAAATTATATGCCGTTCACAGGAATCTGAAAAATTACATTTCCACAAAGCAGCTGACGTTTTTTAGATGTGATTTCACTGCTTTAAAGTGGACTTGTTTATAGTTTGTATTTACAGGTGTCCAAGTAATTAATTTTGTGGGTAATGCCTGTTCAGAAGCAATACTCTTTTAAGCTTATAAAGATCTCTGCTTATGTTTCTCTCTTCCTGTTCTTACACAGTGACTGTTTCAGATCATGTGCTACCACGTTAGATTTGACGCCTATAATATTAATACTGTTCTTCTATTATTTTTGTAGCGTGTTCTTCTTCTTGTGGCTTCAGACGTTGATGCACTATGTGCTTGTAAAATACTCCAAGTAAGTCTTAGTTCATTATCTCTGTAGACTAACGGTGAAAGAAAAAACAACACGGGGATCCTTTTAGTAGGTTTGAACTGGGAAAAGGGTGAATGTTGAAACTAATGTCATGAAGTATTTTCTTCATGAATCATAACATGAACACCTCATAAATCACACTCCTGAAGTTTGTGTCGATTTGTTGTTTCAGAATAGAATTTGTCCTTTTAGCAGTAAGTTAACAAAAGTACATATATAGATTCGTTATGTGTTGTTTATAGCATGTTTTTGATTTATATTGTTCAAGATAAACATTTGTATGAAATAGAACGATAGCATAGCTGGGTGTTGTAGAAGACAAGGTTTTCCCGCCATAACTAACAGCTGTGGGTTTTGTTTTGTTTTTCCAATTCCAGGCTTTATTTCAATGCGATCATGTGCAATATACACTAGTCCCAGTGTCTGGATGGCAAGAACTTGAAACTGCCTTTCTTGAGCATAAAGATCAGGTAAAAATAAAAAAGTAGCAGCTCATCTGATGTAGAGGTGTACTTCCTCCCTTTCCCTGACTTCGAATGTCAGTAATACTATTATTTATTGCCTCAAAACGGCCGTTAAATTTTAATATACCAGTAACAAACTTGTCAAGTTTTCTACATCAGCTCATTTCTGATTGATTCAGCTTAAGCATGCACACGTTTTGAGATGTGAAAAGTGGTGGGATTGGGTGTCCAACATCCCGTCATAAATTTGGTGTGTAGCCTTACACGTGTTTTTTTTTGTTCTCTGAAGCATCAAACAACAGGCAGTAAGTATTGGTTTTGACAATGATGAGTGCTTTGGAAGTTTTGTTGACGTGTTTTCACTCTTCTGTGTTTCCTGCTAATTGAAATTAAAACTTTTATTTTTTCCTTTTTTACTTCTGTTTGCAGTTCAAATATTTTGTTCTTATTAATTGTGGTGCTAATGTTGACCTGTTGGAGATCTTGCAGCCTGAAGAAGACACTTTTTTTTTTGTATGCGACAGCCACAGACCTATCAATGTTGTGAATGTTTACAATGAGACGCAGGTAAGCCACCCTTTTCTTAGGGCATGTGTAATAAAAGTTGGCATGTTTCCTGTTGTGGGTGGGTGTCTGAATGCTTTCCTGTGTTTTGCAACACCTTTTACGTGCTAGCAGTAGGTCAGGATGCGCTGCTAATGAATACTGCCAGTAGCAATGTTGACTGTCAGGAAAAAAAATACTGTTTTCAGTTACAGAAAAGTATACTGTAAGTAGAGCGATAGCTGTCAGCAGTAAACATCAGCTTAAACCTATTGCTACAAAACAAACGGCTAGAAATTTGAAGGTAAGAATCCTCTACAATGTAGCATTTATTATTTCTCAGTATCTAGCAAGGGCTACAATCTGAGCTTTAAGTGCAAATTATTTGAAGGCATGCCTTTAACCAACCACAAATAACTCTTTCAGTAAAGTTCCAACTCTAATCTTACTGATAAAGAATACAGGTCTTACTCCTATGATGCATAAATAAACTTGGTCTTGATAAAACACAACTACTGCTTTTTAATACAACCAATGAATAACAGCCAAAATAAGTTTTTAGTTTTCTTCTTAAGTATCTGAAGCTTTCTCGTTTTTAGTTTGAAATATTTTCTAATCACTGAATAAGATACTTTAAAATATTTTTTTTTCTTGCTAGATTAAGCTGTTAGTTAAACCAGATGATGATCTTGATGTTCCTGCCTATGATGACATCTTCAGAGATGAAGAGGAAGAAGAAGAGGAGTCAGAGGCTGAAAGTGATGGGTCAGAACCTTCAGATAAGCGTAGACGCTTTGAAGAGGTTTGTTTCTTCCACTTCATTTTGAAAAGAAATAAAATAAAAGCTATTATATGTGATTACACGAGGTTAAATCGTGCGTTTTGATTTTTATATTAAAAAAAAAAAAAACACTTAAAAATTGTGTAAGATTAAAAGGTAATTACTATGACTAGTAGAGTTTCACTGGCTTACTGTTTATCGGGACTGCACAGAAATATTTTCTCCTTATAAAAACAAACTTAACTTGAACTTAAAACTGATTATACATAATACTGTCTTTGTGTAATCAGTAAACTGAAAATCTATCTCTGATTACATGCTCTGGGCTTCTTAGTCTAGCAAAACAACCTATTTAGCTATCATTTTTATTATTATTATTATTTTTTGTAATAAACATTCAAGAAGACAGCTCACAAATAATTTAGGAATATATTTTATTTGTCCTTTTAGCAGTAAATTAACAAAAGTATATATACAAATTCGTTATGTGTTGTTTGTAGCATACTTTTGATTTATATTGTTCAAGGTAGCAATGGCACGAGACTAGCAACATTGAGTCCATTAAATGTAAAGACAGCCTCAAAATTAATATAGATATCTTGTTATTTTTCTATTAACGTTGTACATTTTTTCCTACTCATCTAGAAAAGTATTTACTAAGAAAAAACAAGTGCCAGAAAACTAAAATCAAATCCATAAATACATCTGAATCTGTTAAGTATTTCAGAAAGATACTTTGCTTTTTTAAGATGCTGCTGCTGTTTATAGAGCTTAAATATACAGCAAGTAACTTTATTCTGAGTTTGATTAGTTATCTCATTTTTATTTTTCATCAGTGTCATTTTTATGTTAGAAAATGGTAAGATGCAATGTTAGTATCGAAAATGCTGTTTACAGAGCCTTTTCCCACTAGATGTCATTAATAGGAATCATTCTTTTAGGTCTTGTTAGTGAAGATTTACTCATTAATCTATCTGGATAGTTGTTAACTTACTAGAGTATTTTTTCTAGGCTTTTAACATCTAAGTTAATTTGCAGGAGGTAATAGAGAGAACAATGAAAAGGCGCCAAAGAAGAGAATGGGAGGCACGCAGGTATGTTCATGATTTTTTTTCATGTTGCGTATATCTTTTTCTATTTTTCTTTGATATAAATCTTGATACTATGATGCTTGATTTGCAAGATGCTTTAGTGCTAATATTCTTCAGCAAATGGAAGATATTAAATATATTTAAAAATAAAACTTTTAAATGGATACTAATCGTAAATAATCAGTTATAAATTGAGTAGCAATAGGTTCAGTGCTTCACTATTAAGTAATCATGGTATTATCTCATCTATCTTGGGGTAAAATTTGTACTGATATCTTTCTTTGTAATTCCAGTCTTTTCATTTGGAATGAACAGGAACAAGTGATAAAATGGAGTATGAGGAATCAAGGGTTTAATAAGCTTGTCTTTTTTACTTTGTCTACAGTTCGGTGTGGCTTCCACATTGTTAGAAAAATCAAACTGCCTTGCAGAAAAAAATGTTTAACCCAAGTTTGTTTGTTTTTTCTTAGTGCTAAAATGAAATTAAACTTTCTTGGAATTGAGAAATATTTTATATTTTGAATTGGATGCAATTGGATGCTACTTGGTTGAATGTTTTTCTTCTTTTAGGCGTGAAATTCTTTTTGATTACGAACAGTATGAATACCATGGGACCTCAGTAAGTATAAATGTTTTATTTGCCATAAAAACACAATGTGCTACTATAAAGGTAATCGGATAATAACCGATGTTGGAATTATCTAATACCATTTATAAGTAGTAGTACCATGTTTGAAAAGATATGTCACATATTTCAAGTAGTTTGACTTAGTAGTTTAGTGTTTTCTGGTTGTGTGCATGCAGTTTTACTATTAATAAATTAAATATGTCTTAGAAACAGTACTTGTTTCTAAGTACTTTGACTGGGAGACTAGCCACTCAGACACAGTTGACAGTACAATGCGAATAGTGGAGAAAAAGAGGTAAACCAGAATTATTAATGTTTTTGTTGTTTGATATCTTTAATGCTGGTGTATATATATAAATATAAAAGTTGATAATGTCTTTTTTATTTTAATCTTGATAAGTATAAATCCAGACACAAAATACTTTTTGCAAAAAGATTTAAATATGGGGGGAACTTGTTTGCCTTTCTAAGTTTTCAAAGTGTCAGGATATCTCAGGCATACGAAATAGGACACCAAACTGCTTCTTCTGTCATCTAACCTCTTGTCTGATTACTTTTATATTTTAAGTGTTGCTTTATATAGAATGAAGATTTACAGAGCTGTGTAAGATATTACTCACTCTGCCTAGTATCTTAAAGTAAGATGGTGCCAGGTTACTACACCTGAGTGTGACTTCTAGAGCTTTAGTAGAATGCTACTACTTGGCAAATTTAACGGTTTTCTAATTGCTTAATGAAGTGAGAGCTTTGTGTTCATCTTTCCTCTCTTTTTGCTTTTTTTCATGTAGTCTGCAATGGTGATGTTTGATCTGGCATGGATAATGTCTAAAGACTTGAATGATATGTTGTGGTATGTTGCCATTACTGTTTTTATAAACTACTAGCTTTATTTAACAGTAGAAATAGGCAAGTTTTCCCCAGACTGTTTGCTTTCAGTATGAGCTTCCAGTTTATTTCCTCAGTGAGTGTATGTCATAAATTGGAGGACAAACCTGCATAAATTGATTACAAGCAACCAATAGAGTTTGGGTGGGAACAAGAGGATGATACAATTATGTATATCTGTTAAAGAAGAAATAATAGTACATAACTTTGTTACCAACTTCCAAGTGGAGCTGGTGAATAGTTCTCCCGACCTGTTCTGCTACAGACTTACAGATTTAAGTATAATATATCTAATATATTACTGGAATATTTTTGTAACTTCTTTTTTTATTTATTTCTCCCTACCACCCTCACCCCTAATTTTAGGTGGGCTATTGTTGGCCTAACAGATCAATGGGTCCAAGATAAAATCACTCAGTAAGAAAGCTTTTTTCCTTTTTATTTTTTTTTTGGAGTAACTAAAAGTAATTAATAAAGATCAAGAAACACGGGAATTTAATACTGCACATGATAATTAATAAACAAGGGCATTAAATATCTTAATGATTACATGTGATCTGATGCCTTATAAAAACAGGAATATACATTAGAAAAATTGTTTTCTTTTCCTAATATTTAGAATTTTTAAACTATTCACAAAACTCTAAAACAGTCATTTATTATTGGAAGAAACGGTGTTTAGTAGTAGCTTACTTAAATATGAGCTTGATATAGTCAAGATTTTGTACAATTGTTTTATTAAAGGGGGAAAAAATGTGCATTCCAACTTCCTTTCTAATTTTACTTGAAAAGTTTCAAATTTTTTCATTCACCCCCGTTTTCTTATCTTGTACTAGGTACCAGAAGAATTCTCATAGTATACATGTAGATTTTAATCCTGCTTTTCTATTGTTATTTATATACTGATCTCTTGAAGGACGTAAATTTAATAAGGAACTGATTTCACTGGTCTGTCTGTCTCTTTGGGCTGGTTTTATTTTAGTTTTAATTGCCTGGGTATATGACTGAATACTGAAAGAACATTAATGAGTAACTTTATTGTTACTAAGATGTATCTACAGTTTCTTATGCTGCTGGTTGGCCAATGTGTAATCTTTAGGAAGCATTTTTATGTTCTCATAATCAAGTAGTAAAATATGCAGGAAGGTACTGAAGTGACAAATTTCTTTTTGTTAAAGAATGAAGTATGTGACTGATATTGGAATTCTACAGCGTCACGTGTCTCGCCATAACCACCGCAATGAGGATGAAGAAAATTCTCTGTCAATAGACTGCATGCGAATAGCATTTGAATATGAGTATCCTTGCCTAAGATCTGGAAAAACAAATTCTAGCCACTTGATGAACCCCAGCTGAGTTTTTATCTAGGAAAAAATAATCCCAAGCTTCTCTGCTGCTCAGAACAGAATTAGAAGAAATGGAATTTTGAATGGCTTATTGAATATAGGTCTCTCTTTCAATGTCTCATGTGGCTTTGCTTCAGCTTAACCCTTCAGATTTAGTTATGTCAGTGTCCCTTGTCTTGGGGTTTTATGCACACCTACATCTTTTAACTTTCTTATGGAGTATGGATATATACAATAAATAAGGACAATTCAAGACACCTACCAGTTAGGGAGTTTGATAACTATTTGTAACTTTAAAGGACATATATGTTTACAATTATTTTCTATAATTCCTGTTCAGTCTACGCCTGGCACTTTATCAGCACTGGTCTCTCTATGAAAGTCTCTGTAACACTTCATATACCTCTGCTAACCTTAAGCTTTGGTCTGTACAAGGGCAGAAGAGGCTACTCGACTTCTTGGCTGACATGGGGTGAGTTTTAAAAACTGGTTCTTAATTAATGGATCATTTTTCACTGAATTATATACAAATACTCAGGCTATAGCAAAGATCTTTAAGTTTACAAGTACTCAATATGTTGGTTTTTAAATATGATTGTGGAGCTCTCAGTAGGTTGTGGAGTCTCTTCAAGTTGAGTTGTGTAACTTGGGTGTTTCTGTATGACGAATACTTCAGCTATATGCCTTTACTGAATGGTGGAATTGTAAGTAACAGGCTTTCTCACATCTGCTCCTTAATGACTAAAGAAAAAAGAATGCAAACAAGCTTAATCAGACTTTACTTGTTAAAGTATCTGGTATTAATGTCTTAGGAAGAATAGGCAGAATATCTGATTCTTCTGGCTTACCTAACAATGTATTTTTTCCTTCTGTTTTTTAGTTTGCCTTTGAAGCAAGTGAAGCAGAAGTTTAATTCAATGGACATTTCTTTGAAAGAAAATCTTAAGGAAATGATTGAAGAATCTGCAAGCAAGTTTGGGTAAATAGTTTTAAATACAAATGTTTTATCTGAAAATATTTTTCAATTAAGTTTAAGTGATTTTATATGAAGAGGATGTAACATCTTTTAGAAGACGAGGGTTTAGATTGACAAAGTAATACTAGGTTTGTTGCAAATGCTGAGGTATGATTTATCTTCATGTTCTTAATGTCAGCATACAGAGGAGGTAGCTGATCAATGTTAATAATGTTGCTAATAATGTTCACTGGCTTTGTCATTTTGCAGAATGAAGGATTTAAGAGTTCAGACCTTCAGCATTCACTTTGGCTTTAAGAACAAGTTCTTAGCAAGTGATATAGTTTATGCAACAGCTTCTCTCATGGAGAGTATAGAGAAAGAAGGGCCTGAAACAACTAATTTCATTAAAGCTTTGGACAGTCTCTCCAGGTACCAAAAATGTCTCTTCATTCACTTATAATTTTATTTAGAAAATGTGGGTTAAATATCTAAAAGATGCATTGATGCCTCATTAAAGAAAAAATGAAGAAAATATCCACATGGGTAGTGTTTAAAGATGTCTCACTTATTTGTGGAAAAGCTGCATCCATCTTTATATAAAAATGTTTTTTACTTTCCTCTGTTGCAGGGGTAACCTGGACAAACTGCACCAAGGACTGGACCTAGCCAAAAAGCAGTTACGTGCCATTCAGCAGACAGTAGCCAGCTGTATTTGCACCAACCTTGTAATTTCTCAAGGGCCTTTTCTCTACTGCTCACTCATGGAGGTCAGAACTCTATTTTTCAGCAGTCTCATATTTGAGTGTCACATTTGGCTGTCTCATTTTTGAATAACTCTGTTTTCCTAACTGCTTGACCCAATATAAATGACTCGATCAGAAATTCAGAAAGAATCCATTTATCTATACTGTACTGTACTCTGGTGGCGCAATATTATTATATACTCTGAATTCACATAGGAAGAATCCGTTCTCTCAAAGGAGATAACTTGATGTTAAACTCCTGTGGGTGATGTCAAACTCCTACATTGTAATGGTCCTTGTTATTGTTCTTTGAGCAACACAAAACTTCTAGATGTGTCAGTAGCTATTAAAGTTAAATGAATAAGTGGAAGAATCATCTTGCATTGTAATTGAAGTAATCCTTTTTCTAGGGAACGCCAGATGTGAAGCTGTTTTCCAAACCAGTGTCTCTGTGCCTGCTTAGTAAATACTTGCTCAAATCTTTTGTTTGCTCTGTAAGTAAATCGGAAGCTTCTAACTAACTTTTGGTCTGTGTAGTGGTTATTGTTCTGTTGGATACTTGCAGCTGATTTATTAAAAATGTTTTCATAAAATCTTAATTAAGAAAGTTTTACTGCTAAATGATTGGATAATTTTATCACCTTTATGAATGCTGTTCTAGGAAAGATATCTGCCTGGGAAACTTCCTAGCCATAGAAAATTTTCATTGCTAATAAACTTGAAATATAAAACCTTCTCGTAACTTTTGTAAATTTGGAAGGAGATTATCGCAAAACATGTACTTCAAAACGTTAACCCCACACTCACACAAAAGCAGCATTGCAGGACTGGTAATTGTTATCTAAAGATTTCTGTGTCTTTATAAATAAAAATTCTGATCTTGACAGCTAATGCAATTGAAACTAAATTGCATTTATCTTTTTGAACTATTAGTGACAATTTAGATTTTAAAGAATGAAGTTTTAATAACCTCTCTTCATAGTAAGCATTTCCTAATTTCTAAATGAAATTTATGGTGGTCCAGCCTTGTCAGATTGCATCTTCCTGTCCTTGTTTTGAGAGTGAGACATGGTGAACAGCTTTTAAAATTCACTGTGAAACATTTGTCTTGAGAACAGAACACTTCAAACAAACTTCTGTTTCTAAAGCATCTAAAAATGCCAACATCTTTGTCATTATTTTTGGATTTATTTAAATTACAAAATTTGTTAAAAGTTACAGTGCAGTGCTGTAAAACAAGAGGCCAGGGATAATGATTTCTAGAGAAGATTGTCAATGTTTAATCCATTGTATTTCAATGTAAAATAATTATTGAAAAAAATCACACTCAAAGTTTTTAAGGTGGTGGTGGCGGTGTTTAAAGAGCTTTTTTTCTTCACTGTAGATTTTATCTTGTCTCTCCATATCATCTCTGTGCTAAAATGGAATGCAAGGTTGGAGAATTGGCATCTGTTTGTCCTTAAAGTAAGAAAGAAGGAAACTAAGAGTTTATATAAAGAAACCTCTTTCTGTTCAAATGCATTCTAGTTGTGTCCCTAGGTTAATATTAGTAATACTGTCTTACATATTAAGCTGACACTAAATTGTTTCCTGAGTTTTGCCTGACAAAGAGGCTTTCTGACTTTCAGACAAAAAACAAGCGCTGTAAACTGCTGCCTCTGATAATGGCTGCACCAATGGATGTTGAACAGGGAACTGTAATCATGGTGGGGATTCCTCCGGAGACAGAAAGCTCTGATAAAAAGAAGTAAGGATGTTGTTTTAAAGTTCTGACTAAAGGTTATCCATAGACTTTTTCTGTCTCTGAAACAACTGAATCTTTCCTGTACTTGCTGTATATATTGACTTGAACCGTATCTTTCTTAAAAACGTGCTATTGATTATTGTATAAGTGAGATACTTTGAGAAAGGATACATGTGTTTCCCAGATTCCTTATACATTTTTTTTCCCTCCATCTTAACTACTTATTCCTTTGCCTTAAAAGAGAAAGGGAATTCCCTGTGTCCAATGACTTCATTTCTTAATTTCTTAAACTCTACAATGTTAAGGTTTTTCACTTATTCAAGTGAAGTGTATGTTGAATACATGAGACAAAAAATATCTAGATGTTTTTAGCTCTCAGCAAGGAAAAGTTCCATACTTCTTCAGCTTGAGTTAACGTCCTTTTCTGTAATGCTAATTTTAATATTTATTTTTCTGTGAAAATGAAGTTAATTAACTCTTAAGAACTAAGTCCTAACTTTTCACAGTATCTGTCACATTTTACAGAAGAGCTGGATAGTTATGATAGAAAACTTGAGTTTTAATTTAATAGTCAATTCTAAGGAAGGGTAATCTTATTTGATTCTCATATGCAGTGCTTAAGACAAATGGCCATCATTCATCCTCTGTAGATGCTGTGTGCTAGTAGGCAATTGTACATACTTCAGGAAATACATATTGGGAGGGAAAGTATCTTTTTCTTGAATGAAATACTTAAATATCTAGTCTCAATGAACAGTACCTTCTAATGTGTTTAACTCATGTTTCTGTTCATCTTGTAGCTTTTTTGGAAGAGCTTTTGAGAAAGCTGCAGAAAGTACCAACTCCAGGACTCTACACAACCATTTTGACATGTCAAGTGAGTAATACTGTCTTTTATTTCACTCACAACATAGTCCTTTAGGGGTCAGTGTTTACACAGCCTCCATAAAGCATAATAAGCATAGACATCTGTGTATGTCTTATGTCCTTATTTCTGCATCTATGTTACACGCTGTTCCTGAGTCTGGTATAAACACAAACTGCATAGTAGCTTGCCAGTCTTTTTTTTAAGTGGTATCGTGCAAAAGGTATAAGCTACATAGTAGAGGCATGTGCATCTTTTTGAGACAATGTAAATTTTGCACAGAGTAATGATTTTCATATGTGCATGTCAGTTAAAATCTATGAGGTTATCTACGAGGGTTTTCATATGTAGCAGCCAAACCAAGCCTGGTATTGATGTCAGGAGATGTATTCTTTATTGAAAAGTGAGATGCTTATGCAATGAGATTTTCCTACCTTTGTATGTGCTTACAAGAGAAGCATTTTTAATTCTATGTACTTTTATAACATGTGTGTTGAACATAAACACACCCCCAACACTCTTAGGTTTCAAACGTGGTAACTATTATCATGGCCACCCAGAAATCGGAGTTTGCTGAAATCTAAGAGTGAACTGAACAATGCACTTTGCTTTTGTCCAAATAATTTCTCTTTTTCCTTCTTAAAATTGGTTAGGACTATAAATGAGTATACTTAGAATTAGTATTTGTCAAGCATGACACATGATATATCTTTCTGTTAGTGGATCTTGTAATAAAGTATTTCATATTTTAGTAATTGAATTGAAAACAGAAGATCGGAGCAAATTTCTGGATGCGCTCATTTCTCTCTTGTCATAACGGTAAGACAATGTAAAAAGGATTAATTCAGAATTTGATCACAGTTCAAGTTAGTAACCAAATGGCATTGATATATTATCTGTAGAATAATGCAACAACTTCCAATGAAATATAAAGAGAGAGGAAAAACCAAGTTTATTACAAAGGCAATTGTTTATCTTCTTGTGAGGAGGCAGGCAATGTATGATCAGTAATTTTTTTCCTTGAGGTGTTTAAGTTTCATCATGAAGCTTTATAACAAAAAGCTTTTCTTCATTATTATTAACTTTTTGTGGCTTTTTAACTTTGGCTGGAGAAGGACCAGCTGTTTGTGTTGTGAGAGGAGATGGACATATTAGTTAATTGTGATTGATAGTCTGTTATTGACTTTGTCTTTTAATGATGATGACTTGTTTGAGCTCAGGGTGGAATCTTGGCCATAAGAATACAATTCTTTGCTTTGAAGTTAATGTAGAATGTGCATTTATTTACTTATTTTTACTTCTACAATGTTCAGTGTTATGTTAGTGTGCAGTTTTTATCTGGAATAAATATAGGCATTTAAGACCTTAGTTGTGACTGTTCGCTTCACAGTAATTCAGATTCTGTTTTAAAGCTAATTTAGGGTAAGACAAACTTTTAGATCTAATGAGACACTAGAATTGTTGCGGCTGTCTTTAAATATGGACTGTTTTTTGATGACGGTGTATTTTCATTGGTTTCTGTTTGTGTGTGCATGTTTATCTCAGTGATCCGTGGGGATAGCTTTCTCCCAGAGAAGAAGCTAAACTAAATCATTTTGTAATGTTTGTTCAGAACAACATGCAAGACTGCCTGAAAGTATCTAAAGTAACTCCTGGGTCTTCTATGCCTAGACAAAGATTTGATCTTTAATATTCACATGAAGTAATCTTACAATGTTATCTTTATATCATGAATACAAAAGCAAAGGAGTAAGATGAAGGCTTTGAAGAGAGTCTGTGAATGTAGATAGACCTAGGCAAATGACAAAATGACTTACCTTTTTTCAATGGGTAATGAAGCTACAATTTTTCCTATTCTGTTCATTCAGAAGTTTGAAACAGTGGGTCAATAACTGCAGCTGTTTGTTAGACAGCATAGCCATTCATGGCTTCCAAGATTTCTACATCTGTTTATTTCTCTGTTTGTACTCTGACTACGGATTGTTTCATATTGTCTTCTGTCCTCATTATGCAGTGTTGCTTTTTGGCTCCTGGTGCTGGAAGCTGAGGATCAGATGCTCTGAAATTATTTCAGATGTTCCAGAGCTGATGGTGCAGCAGTTGTGATGTTCATCTTGTTTTTTTCTTAAATGTGCTGATACTGGACTATCGTTTTTATGTTCCTTAGGAGGTTAAGAGGATTTTAATCTGAGCACACATATTTAATACTGCTTCTTTGTAAAGACCTAATCCTTGTAATGGCAAGACGTATCAACTTAGGAGTATTTGTAAATTGAGTTTGTTTGTCAAACCTGCTTTGATTAGTAGACATGTGTTGTTTAGATGTTCTGATGTTTAGATGTTGCCTAATCACAAAAAATAGGTTTTGAAGTTCTGTATTTATTTTTTGCATTATATTGCCATTCAAATGTTCTTATAAAAAAATCTTGAATGCTTTTTATTTATCTTTTTTTATTAGGAACTTGTTGAAAACTCCCTTTGGACTTCTAGAGTATTGAAAATCTTTTTTTAATACTATCAGGTTGAGGTCTTGTACTTTAATTGAAATAAGTGTTTTGTGGTGCAGATTTTATGAATTTTAGGGCTTTTAAAATCTAAGTACTAAGAAACTGCCAAGTACCAGGTTAAAGCAAAAACTATGGAGTACTGCCATCAGTAAAACTTTCTTAGTCATGCATTGTGATACTGTATTGTCACTTGTATATTGGCTTTGGGAATAATTTTTCTGGAAAGAATCTACAATAACATAATTGTGTGTGGACTATAGCATTATAAATACTGTCAGACTAGATCTATCCATTTCTATAACAGAAACTTAATTTCATTCTGGTCATATGAAATGGTATTGCTTTTTAGACTTATCCTGCTGCACACAGTGTGTGCATGTATATGTGTATGTTTGGAATTCTTTTTGTCTTGCCACGTTTGCTGGAATTATGTATGGCTTGAATAGTTTCAGTGTATTATAATGGGTATGTAAAGGTTATGTATCATTGCATCATACTTTGTACAGACTTTTAATACAAGTTAATTTAATATTAAATGTGATTTAGATGTAGCCAACAGAAAACTAATTAATCTATATATTTTATTCAAACGCAATTTTTTTAATGTTGTCATTTTATCTGAGCAATAAAATCCCTGTGCCAAACTGTGATGACTGAAAAAATTGTGCTTCCTTAGGTTTAGTGCTGTGTTCAATACATGGCATAGTTTTGTGACTAGTGGGTATCTTGGCCAATTATTACCATTATTTTATTTTTTTAGGTTTTGTTTTTACTGTTTTTTCTTCTTCCTCATTAGAAGCTCTGTGTGAGTCACCTCACTAATTCTCATTTGCTGTTGTGTTCCCCCATCCCTTTGTTTTCTACTCCATTCCCCTGTCATGGTATGTTTGATTTCTCCTGCATTTTCTTGCTGTTCTGATAAATGCAGATCTTGCCTTGCATTAAAGAAAAGTTGAGTGTGTACGTGCATGTATGTGTTTGTGTTAGTAGGTGACTATCCTGTCTTAAAATGGACAAATTCCCAGGCAAATTGTCCCTTTATGAGGAGCACATTGCATTCTGCTGGGAGAATGAGAAAGGGAAGCTATTTTCTTTTTTTGCTGGGTTGTGTTGTTAACTGCTTTACTGGCCACTTCTTTGACCTCCAAATAGATGTGTTAGTACATAAAGTTGTGGGTTGTGGATACTTTGAATGGAGAATAAGCTTCCCTTGTCCATTTTTTTTCTAGAGGTTCTAACTTTACCAATGTCTAGAGGTGTTGCCAAGAATGCTTTAGCAAATTTTAGAATTGATCGGCTGTTGAACTGATCCTAAGGCTATGAAATGTGGCGCAAAATCAATCAGTGATGCTAAATACTTTATTTAAAAGTAAGTTCTTAAATCTGTGTGAGAATCTAAATGTTTCTGGTGATGGAACTTCTAATGTCAACATTTTAGAATATCTGAAATAGCATCAGATACTTCCTCTATAGTTAATTTTACTCTATAGAATTTGTAGATGGGTACATTAATATGATTTACTTGGAGAAGCGTTGTATAGAAAGATCCAAACCTGTGGGGTCCCCAGTGCGTAGATACATAAGTAGCTCAGTTCAAGAGCAGTAAATCGGTCCCTTGAGTGGCTCATTAAACTGTGTAGTCTAGTTAAATTGGTCTCCTCTTACAGTTAAGTATTGGGCAGAGACTCCAAGCCAAGAACTCTTGACATCTCTTCATGAAGAGATTATCACGAGTTTGATTTATTTGTTCAAACAGAAAGTGTGGTTCTAACACGTCGTTTTAAGAGAAATAGTTGGAGTACGAAGAAATCCGCTTACCCTCTTAGATGTATGGTGACATTCCTCTAGCAATGTCTGAATTCAAATAGAAGCATTCCCGAAGGATTATATTTAAGCTGCAGTAACTTTTTCCTCCAGTGTGTTTGTTTGCAGTAGTGGTACAGCAAACTGAATAGTTTCTTTTAAATACTTCTGTTTCTCCTCCTGTTTTAGAGAACAACAAAAGTACAAAATAAACAAAAATCCTTTAAGATGTTTTAGTGATTTTTTTTTTTTAAGGAAAATAAAGTAATGAACATTCTTGCATACTAATGTACTGAAGCAGCTGAACAAGCTGACTAAATCATGCCGTTCCGGCACAGTGATTCATGACCATTTGCTTTCTGGGGTGATAAATTTAGACATAATTGAAATTGCATAGTAAGGACTTTGTGATTGGAGTTGAAGTGAACCTCTTTCCCCAGAAGAACTGTAGTGACTTAATAGACTTGTACTTACCAACATCAAGGTTGCGTAGTGGTAAAAATTAATTCTCACTTCCTTTACTGTTCTTAAGAAAAACAAGTATTACAGCTTTTTTGTATGAATGAAATACTGGGTTTATACCAATCTGAATGCAAAAATAGCCATGGGGGAGACCTGAGGGCCATTCAATCACTATTTTGACCTCTAATGTCAAAAGCAGGTGCTAGGGAAGAGTATAGAAAAAAACAGTTACATACGATGCTTCCTTCCACATGCAAACGCAAGTACTCTCCCAGCCCTCACGCTCAAGGACATCCTGAACCAGATGTGGTTTTTGTGCATTTGGTACCTGTCGGTAGTTATCTGCAAATCTGGATAACTTCCTCCCGAACCCTTGTAAATTTTTATCCTGAGCAATATTGTGTAGTGAGCAGATCTGTAGCTAGATGTTGTATGAAAACCTTCAACTTGTTAATATTTCTTTCAACTTTCCAATTGTTGGCTTATTTTGATGCTGTATAGTCCTTACCCCTTTCCCTCGTGTACTCGTTTTGTGAACCTCTTGCATATTCCCCACAGTCATCTCTTTCCAGGCTGAAGAATCACAGCCAAATTTTTCCTCTTACAGCAGCTGTTCTGTATCTTGATTACTGTTGTTGTACCTCTCTAAATCATTTTCAGGCAGGTGAGAATAAAAACTGCACTGTTCAAGATGCAGGTGCACAAGTGTTATCAAGAGCATAATTTTCCCTATTCTCTCTTCTGTTTAATAGTTAACACTCACCTTTCACTTGTTAACTGCTACTGTGCACCAATCTGATGACTGAATTGATACAGCTGCTGTGACACCAGTATGTCATTCCTGGCTGGTAATAGTGTTTCCTTGGCAGGTCCATCACTTTACACACATCCAAGCAAAATCTGGTCAGTGGCGGCTATTTTTCCAAGTCAAAGCAAGAGCACAGTTTGTCTGTGGCACTGAAAAACTGATAGTAAGGAAAAGTATAAGAAAAAAAGTGTTAGACTCTCCATCACTGAATGATGTAGAAAGTAAACTTTGGTTATTTGGTAATAAAAGATGGCAAGAAAGTGCAACAGCCTAATGCTAAAATAAAGATGATAAACTGTTCGCAATTTTAGAACTGAAATATTTTTGGAAGATAATTTCATTCTGTTCTTGTGAATGAAAGTAAAAGCCTCTTCTTTCAGAAGTAAAAGACTTCTGAGCAAACTTATTTTGCAAATATTCACTTATTTGCTACCATAAAACTTTTAGATAAGAACAGAAAATTTCCTGGGCTGAATAGCTGGCAAATAGTAGCTTTTATTTTTTCTTCCTCCTTGATCTAGGGGAGTATGTATGTCTTGCCTCAGACTTCTCTGCTTTGGTATTTAGGTGAAATTATGGTTGATAGTAACTGCTCTAGTTCTGATAAGAACTAGATCTTCCACAACTGAGGAAGAAACAAAACTTAAAATGTCTAGGACTGCTTTCAGGAGAGTAAACACTGTCATCATTTCATCGGTGGCTTTGCGTGTATATCCGTCAGTCACAATGGTGTTGATTCCCCCATAGAGGGAATATTCTTGAAAACATTCCTATGAAAGCTATTTTGAGGGTAAGTCTGGCTTGTTGAAGGGAAAGAAATGTTTGTTTCTCTAGATGGAAAAATTGAAGTCCCTCTTGGCTCTTGTGTACCATTGTTGGCTTCAAGGTGGTACTGAAAGTTCCCTTTGGATCAAATTCAAGGACTAAGGAAAAAATGCTGCCCAGGGTGGAGCTCTAAAGTACAGTGCCACCTTTATGCACAACTCTAGGTTATAAACACTTCTTAGGAGGAAATATTACAAAACACTCACTAGGGAAAGAAAATGATGTGAGCTTTTATTTCAAAATGCTTGAAGGGAACATGAATGCAATTGAGAATGCAATTGACAACGGTCAAACACATCAAAGTAAGCAAGAGGTCTTTTACTCAGCTGTACACAAATTCATGATGGTCCTGGGTATGACAGAGAACAGGGAATGTGGGTTTTCCAGTCATTGCTGTTGTGTTGAAAAAAATATATATATATTTCTTTCGTCCTGTCAAGGCAGTTGTACCTGGGTAGCTGCTCCAACACTTTTTCTTGCTACATGTTACTCAGCTGTGGCTCTAGGCAACATACCAATGAGAGGTGATGCTAAAGAAGGTGTCCAGTAATTTAGTATCTCAGGCGTTTAGCAGAGTCTCTGCTGTGTGCTATTCTCAATGAACTGAAGGCTCAGAAGACTTCCATGGATTAGAATTCAAATCAAGCTCTATGTAGAGAGCTTACATAAAGAAATTTATGGGCAAGCCTAATCGTACCTCATGAACTAAATGAAGGTAAAATGTATACACAAGCCAAATCATAACACAGCTCCTTCCATTGCCGAATATGGGTCTATTTAATTAAGTCTGGATTTGATTTGGTTTTAAAATCCCTGGCTCAACTACGTTCCTCTTCTGAAGTCAAAAAACTTTGTGATTTAAAAACCATAGCTTATTTCTCTGGGTATTCCTTGATGTTAAGTAGGTTATCTATATCAGATAAATACTATGATGTTCTGAGTTTTCTGTTTTCTTTTCTAAACCAGTTCTAATCGAGGTGATAACTTCCTGGCCCTTGCAAAAAGGTGATGTTCCATTACAAAAAGAGGTTCTGTCTTTTTAACTGAGTAGAGTGCTCAGTCACCTCTTCTCATTGTTGCAGCATATCTGTTTTTTCAGTCTCTGTGGTGTTGGTGTCTCTTTCCACTGTTTAGCTCGGTGGAATTTACTTTCATTTAATCATTCATTTGCAGCATGTCAGTGGAAAATCGGAGGCACCTGCCATTGAATTGGAAAGAATTCACAGGGGCATTCAGCTCTTGATGTGTTTTTATTTGCTGAAAGAAGTCACCGAGGGGCTACTGAAATAAGTATGGCATTAATAATTCCCTCCTGTCTGATCTGAAAGTCTAGCTGGGTGGATCACGAGCCTATAAGGAATGGACATGTCAAGTGGTATTTTTAATCACTGTTGTGATCACCATAGTAATTTGGGACTCAAGCACCAGGACTATAGAATAAATTTTTCAGGCTATGTTGTCTTATGTCAACTACTTGCTGCTAACATTGTCTGAATATTTGAAGCTGTAGCCCTTTTTAAGAGATTGTTGCATTTCAAAACATTTGTGTATTATGGTGCACATGGCAGAACTAGAAGGAACAACGACTTTTGACTCCAAAGAAATTTGTCTTCAAATTGAAAATTGATACAGACTAGAGTAAATGGAGGTGGAGAGAGGGATGCAATTCCCTTTTGTGCTTTGGGAAAATCTCCCTTTTGAGATTCACTTGATTGAATCTGTTAAAATAAAGCATCTCAGGAAACTGGGGAATAAACAGGGCTTACTTTACATTTTAAAGAAGCAAACTAGCAATATCTCTAAGAAACTTGGTCTGTATTTTTGAAATAGTGTCTGAATTGGTTTATTCAACTCTCAGTATTATTATTATTTTTACTATTAGGGTGCAGTGATTTATCTTATGCTTATCCACTTCTGCTTTGAAGGATGATGGTGAGAAACTGTCGGTGCTTCTAAGACACGGCTATTTTGTATCTGTTCCAGTTAACAGAACTAGGTCACCTGTGAAGTGGTCACAGCATTAGATCTAAGGTAGCTTGCAGGGCTAAGCTCCAAAGTGATGGTAGAGATTCTTTCTTTAAAAAGAATGTCTTTCTTCATCTTTGCAAGGATCTGTATTTCTGCCTGCAAAATAGAGGTTGTGAACAGTAGCATGCACTGGAGTTGACTGTGCTCTGAGGTCTGAGTGACCTTTGTGGACCCCCCCCTGCACTCCTCTCCCCAGACAGACGCACTGTCCAAAATTCTCTCTTCCTATTGCACAGAGTGGTAATCATTATATAATAAGCATTGTCAATTTTTACCCGAGGCTGCTGTGTTTGCTTCAGGTAAGTCTGTTGTAACTGGAAGTGGCCTTTTCCGTCACGTCTGCAGTTATGTAAGAGGAATTCTGTTAGGGCTTGATTCTGATTTCCATTGTTGTGAGGGTGTCTAAATGGTGTAATTGCTTCTTCCCTTCTCTCATTCCTCAGCAAATCAATATTTTCCTCTACAGCTTCCATCTCAGTCCAGACATGCACCCTACCTCAACATATCAGTCAACCTACACGGGCTGTGGCATTGTCTTTTCCAGCTCCACCCTGAAGACAAGCTGACTTGCATTATAAAATGAGGTGCTCTAGGAACAGTTTTCTGGTTCACCACCACCACCTTCCCCCCCTGCCCAGTGGTATCTGTTCAGTTCAAAGCAACTCAGAAGGGTAATGTGCTACTTCTCTAGCTAATCACTGTGAGGGGTAGAATACATCCTGGGAACTCTTGTTCACATGAGCTCTAATTTTAAAAACCACTATTTCTCTACAGTCTTGTGATGTAAATCTGCCGAGGTTATTCAGTGTGTCCTGTAAATCTTAGAGCACTTAGAAAAGTTCATCAATTAATGGAAACAGGATCCTGCCCTTAACAGTTGCAGAACTTGTGCTGTAATATAATTCTGTAACTTGATGCTTCAGGTGAAAGTTCTGGTGCTTTATGGTGTGCAATTTGGTATGTAACATACTCTCTTGTCTTAGAATAACTGCCTCCTAAATGGATCTGAAGGTTATTTAGTGTGTTTATACTGTTGATATTTGCCTTCGCTAGATGCTTCTTGCTCACTAGATTAAATCAATATCCAGGTTTAATCTTATCTGCAGCTGAGGGTTCAGGTAACTAGTACCAGGCCAGCTGAGCACCAAATACAGATAGTGATATTCCGCTGCAGACGTCTAGGACGTTAAAGGCAACATCTGTCCGTTTCTTTCATTTTCTCACTTGCTAAAATCTTCTTCACAGAATAAGATATCTACTTCATAATACAATGCAGTAAGTTTTTTATTTACACTTGTCAGTAAAATTTATTACCCTTTGGTGTTAATGGCCCCCTGTAAGTGTATGCTCTCGGAATCATGCCATTTTTGAACAGTGTTAAACTTTCAAAGCTAAACTTTGAAAAATCAAGCACAATCCTTCAAATACCTGTATGCACGTATGGTAAAGCACTGGTGGAATTTTCCAGATAAGCTCATGCTAGGGAAGGAAATAATGTCTCCCTAAAACAATCTGTCAGAGAAAAAAAATATATATATATATATTTATGCAGTTTTTCTCACTGCCTGCTTGTTCTCTCTCCTTGTGAGATTCTGCTACCTGCATGTTATCTGCCTCTAATGGCAAGCTAAGCTACCTCCCCTTCTTCCTACTAGTATTTGGAATCTCCCTCCAGATAACAGTTTACCAGGATAAAGAAAACCTATTTGGTCTTATTTTGTTCACACCCACAGAAACAGCGTTTGCTCGTGCATGGGAGTAGGTATACGGTTACCTGCTTTGCAAATCCACCATGTGCTGCTTCATGAACATGAAGAAGGGGAAGAGTATTGTTGTTTCAGCTGGTTCCGCTCGTAATGTAGCTATGGAGGTAGAAGAGCTGATATCAGTGTTAAGGACAGAGTAGTTAGAACAATAACAATGAACATATCCTCCGTGAGAGACTTTTTCCATGCTAAAGCTACCGAATTCTGACTCAGTCCTGCTGCCTACTATTGTAGAATATCCCTTCAGCAAACTCTTGAGCGTAGCACGCTCTGTCGAAGGGGAAGCATTCCAACTGTTGCATGCAAAACTGAGAAGGGAACCTGAAGAGGACTGAAAATGACAGGGTGAAAGACAAAAATAGAAAATAAAGGCTAACAGGAAAAGAGAGACTGAGTAACAATAGAGGGTGAGCAGTAAATCCGGTTTGCCTTTTCTCAGGAAGGTGTCTCAAAATCTGTATTTCAGGGCACCCACTGGGTGGTCACCAGAGCTCTTTTGAGTGTGTGAAATGAAATGGAAAACAATAGCTCGGCGGCAATTGCTTTTTTTCTTCTGATGAGGTGTTCCTTGAATTACCAGCATGACTCCTGCTTGATTTAGCAGGGAATACGGCCAGGCATTTCCTGAAACGACAGCACTACATGATGCTATTAGAAATGCTAAGTGAAAGGTTCTGCTGTGAATAATGAAGGAAAGGGAATAGGATATGGGAGTGTGCCCCACTAAACTGTCTGCAACAAAAGGGGGAATGAAATGTAGCGCAGCTGAACGGGGGCCATCTACCCAGACTGAAAATCTCCATCTCTTCTTTGAACAAATGGATGATAGGAAGCAAGAAGATCTCTTGGGAAGAGATGTTTATTTTCGGCATGGTTAGAAGCTGATGCCAGCATTGTTTGTGTTCATCCCTGTCGGTTTTTTTTCTCCTATTGTCTGTTAAACTCTTAGCTCAGTGCTACTTTATGGAGGCTTTTTGCTGGTAAATGTAAATATTGTTCATGTTCTTGGCTAATGTCCCGTTTTGACTGGCCTCCATGTATGTATGTATCTGCTTACTCATCTGTTCCACTATCTCTAAATAACCAATAGATGTTTCCTTTTTAGAAAGGGTTTTTTCTCTGAACCTTTCAAAGATAGCAGTGCTGTACATGGCTCCGAGAGCACTGCACTGACTTGGCAGAAACTACTTCAGAATTGCTACTCCTCCTCCCTGCTTACAGCCCTTAAGAAAAAAAAAGTGATGACCCCTCATTTTTTTGTTATTCAGCACATTTTTGTGGTCTTTTATTTCATTAAATTTCAAACTGTTTGCATTTTCTCCTTGCCTCACCTTCTCTCTTCAGCAAGGCAGATGTTAGAAAGACTGCCTCTGATTCAAATGGGTGGGGAGACCCAAAAGGACATTACTGTGACAAATTAATGTGCAATAGGTGTAATTTTTAATGTAATTTGTAATTACTAATTTGTAGTGATTATATTCACTACAAGTTAGAGATTACAAAACTTTATTAACTGGTATGGGGAAAAAGCTTCATGTGCCATTTTACCTCCTTCTCCCCCTCTGCCTTTGTAGTGGGCTTGTTTTTGCCCACCCGTAGCACTGAATACTAGCATTACAAACAACCAAAGGGCCATTTCTGTGAGACTATGGATATAGTTTCCAGGTGGTAATTAAAATCAATAATCTTGTATGGAAGTTAGGAAACAAAGGTATTGTTCCCACCACCGATGATCAGCCTGGAGGACAGGTGGCAGAATCTGTTTCGGAGCATGAAATGCAGGTTAAAAAGAATGTAATCGGTGCTGAAGGAATTTGGGCAGGATGCCATAGATAACAGCTTTCCTTTTAGGAGGGACAGCAAGAATGATACGGATGTCTTGAATAGCTGTGGTCGTTAATAACCCCAAACAGGCAAGAGGTCTCTTCTCCCATATTATCCAAACAGCAGTGTTTTACCACTACAGTGAGATGTTGGCTTCTGGGAAAATCCAATACCTATTATTGCAGAGCAACTGTTTCAACAAGGCCTTTGTTGTTTCCTTTCTTGCTATACCACCCAGTGGGACTAATCCTTTCTGTGAAATGATGCTCAATCTGTGTTATGTTGTTAGAGTAGACTAAGATTATACTTATGGGGAAATTATTTCCATATCTCTGGTAAGCTACTCTTATTCATGTGTCTTAAAACTTTTTGAATTGTTGAAGTTCCTCTTCCATGGTGCACACTGCACATAAAATCTGTGGAAGTTATCTTAAATTGTCATTTAATGAGACAAGTAGACCTTCCCAGCTTGATAAGACAATAAAATCAGGAGAAAAATAATTTGGGGGTCCAAGATCATGGTGGGGAATTCAGAGTAGATCTAAGATTTTAAAAACCTCAGTCTTGCATGTCAACATTTTTAAATGTCAACAGCGTAACAAAAATAAATTAGATGTAAACAATTTCAGAAATAAGCACAGTGAAATGTATCATGTTGCTTGGATCTTGGCAGTCATCTCCACTGAAATAATAGCAGGAAATTATAGAGAAAAAAAATGGTGAAATCATTCAGTAGTCATTGGGTATTCATGTGAGTCTTCTGTGTTGAGATAACACTTAGGTTTATTTGTATTATAGAATGAAAGATTGCTGTTATAAATGGAAACTGTTAAAGGTTTTGTAGCTCAGGCTAAAGGTTATCCAGGCTGCTGCAACAGATATCCTAATTCTAACAAAAGATATACAGTAAGGACAGAACATTATAACTGGAAGTAATCTAAAAATATACATAAGAAGAATTTTGCCATGCTAGGCACTTGTTAGAGCTGATAAGAATTGTGCCTGTTGGTTTTTAACTTGTTCCTTCAAATATGTGAAGCTACACTGAAACCGAATCATGCCATTTTGAGATTTCACATGGGCTCCTGTCAAGGAGTAACTATTTTTCTTTCCATAGTGAACTCTTGGAAGTGGTCTGATTGTGAATGCTGTTAATGAGTCACGAATGGGTATAACAGGGGAATTGATTCATGTCAGAGTGTGTGAGAGTGGGAACAGAGCTCAAGGGTACTGACATGTAGTCTGATTAATTGCTATAGTACCTGGAATGAGATTGAGATGAGTGTTACTCAGACCTCTGTCGGCTAACCTGGGTGGCTGATGCTTTAGGAACATATGCAGATGAAATCTAAAATGCTTTTAACCTTACAAACTGGATTTACTACCAGACTAAAAATGTCTTTAGGATCTGGTTTTGTGCATCTCCTAGCTTTTGGTGCTTTTGTCTAACCTATTAAAATCCTCTGTTATTCTACAAAAATAATTAAAAAAATAAAAAGTCACACACCCAGCATAGCCGTTTCAGTATGATGCGAAGACCTAAAATTTGTCCACATGTAACATACCATGTTGTGGGACCTGGCCAGCTACAACTGGTACAAAGTTCACGGCTTGCAATTTGGATCAGGGTCCCTCTTGAAAGGGTTATCTGTTGTTTAAAATAGCTGTTTTTTACTGGCAAGTATTTACTTTTGTCCTCAGCTGTAAATAAACATGGGTTGGCTTGTCTCATCTGTTATGCTTGTGTATACCAGAGCACCTCCCTGCATCATGCAGACTCTCAGCCTGGCTGGAGCAGCCTGCAGAACCCACCAGCAGACATCCTTCCAGGACTTGGAGGTGAGGTGTCGTAAGGAATGGATCCACCACTATTGCTGTATGTAATAGCACCAAGGCACGGTAAGCCTGTCACAACTGAACATCTTTTCCCCAAAAGAGGTAGTGATTTGTGTGAATGACATCTCAGCTGGGCTTTAGGAATATCTTGTAACTGTTATGAACTTTCTGCCAGCTGCTGCCAGGCCTTTAGTAGTCGGCCTTTGCCAACCAAACTGCACTAAGGACTGGAGTACAAGATGCAGATTATTATTTTTTGTCTGGTTTTCTAGTTGGTCAAAATCCTTTCGTACTGTTCTGTCTTGGTGTTGGAGATCTTCTCTTAATTTAATCTCCTGTAATAACTTTGGGATTGCTGTTTCTCATTGACTACGCTGTTGCTAAGGGTGCGTTTCTTTCTCTTCCTCTTGTAGATTGAAATCAGAATAGTTACATAGTGGTTGCAAGGTTCATCCTTCTTTTGCTTTAAGGATATCAGTGCTGTATCTACGGTTCCCCATGCTGTAGGACCCCATTGACATCAAAGCAGATAGCTGAAGCCAGTAGTTCATAAATGCAGCAGCTATTTATATTCAGCCTACTTAATGCCCAAGTTCATTGATATACTCGTTTTGCTGGAGAACTTTTAAGACAGCCTCCTACTGATGAATGTTTTCTCACCTTGGTCACATTCTAAGTGGTAAAGTTTGTGTGTTGTGACTCCCCCTTATCTTGAGCTTATTTACATGGTACAGGTGAGAGTGCCCATAAGATGTATCCAGTTTGGGTGTCCCCACACAATTAGGGACAGTATCAGGAAAGCTATACTTCAGGGCAATGTAAGAGTGGCTGAGGTGCAGCTGGAATGAGGTGTGATGAGAAGATTGGCACAAGCCCTGAGCATGGAAGCCATGTGCTTCCATGTTAAGACCTACTGCACCTCAACTCTCTTTGCCAGAATTTGGTTTGAAGCTACGTGGTGAGCTTTGGGAGGAGGGGGAAGTTCAGAGTTGTAAACGAAGCCCCGAAATGCCACAGACAAAAGACACTATTAAACTGATTCATGGCAGAATGTCTCAATCTGTGTTTAAGAAAAAGAAAAGGTGAAGCAAGACTTGTGTATCCAAGCAACTGTAAAGCCTTTACTGTTGCCATGGGAGGTTTTATCAATGACGCAGTGGTTGAAATTGTCCTTTTCTTGTAACTGAAGTCAATGGTAGGAAGAAGAGGGGGTTTTCTAGGCAGACAGCCCCCCTCCTGCAGAGAATCAGCAAGGAACAGATTGGAGCAGAGTGACACAGAGACATGCACAAAGGTCTGATCAAAATAAGAATGATAGAGCTTGGTTACTTCCAAAATATAAATGAGATCCTCCCCGTGGCTCTGCTTTTGGAACCATTTGTTCCTCCACAATCAGTGTACAGGTAAAACAAATACAGTACTTGCCATGAAAAGAGAATTCACCTGCTGTCTCTTGATTAATCTAAGCAGAAATATGTGGTGCTTTACCAAGCGGACTCACAAAAGCAAATCCTCAAGCATGTACTTAATCATTTTCTTTTTTAGTACACAGACACACACAAGGATGCATTGTAGGTATCACCTGATGCTGAGTAGTGCAAGAATATATTGCTGAATATATGCAGGAACGTGGCGTTTCCATGTGGTGTATGGCCTTTCGTAGGCAGGGTTCTCATTTAGCATTATTGATGCATGGATCAATCTCAGGCCGAGGACAGTAGGTTTAGGAGGATATTTACCTGCGTTTGTGGTTTGAATGATGGCCAAGGAAAGAGAATAAATGTATTGCGTGGTATTTGATCAAGGAACAGATTTATAAATGAAAATAGGGAGTTACACCTACTTCTCACTCCCAGAGTAAAACTTTTCAGCCACTTCCAAAGAGCAGATGCCCAACAAACATCTTTGTGCAGGAAAAGGAAATATTTCCTTAAACATCCTGCAGCAAACGTGACTGATTGAGCTTCCCTTTCCTTCTGCCTGGTGCACTTCCCTTCTTTGCACAGACAGGATCTAACCAGATTTGCAGGGTATGAACTGCAGGATACTTTCAAATTCATAACTATGAAATGGTTCGTTTAGCAGGACAAAGGCCAAGCCGGCAGACACCCTTTTTCCAGCTCAGCATGTGCATAGCAATGGGAGGGTGGCAAGGAGCTTTTGTTAATCTCAACCCAGCTGGCAAGAATGCTGCAAAATGAAGTCTTTGAAGATGTTTTTTTTTTCTTCATTTTTAAAGCAACAGCTAGTTCAAGAAAGCTTGGAAATCTTGCAGAAAAAATCCACAGAATATTGCAAGACCTCCCTGACAGTCATGTAACTTAGGCAAATTTCCCCAGTAGCAATTAGCCTCTACACTTCCCTTTAGCAGCTATTTTTTCACAGGTTCTGTTCTGATGCAACTGAAAATGTTTTTCCTCCAGCTTGAATGCACTTTTTGAAAAAAAAAAAGCAGAGTGGCAGAAAGGATTAGGGTATCAGGTCACGTTGGGGCTGATCCAAGCAGCAGTGTTTTTTTTGTTTGTTTGTTTTCCTTTTAGTTTAAACTTGTAGAAATTGAAAGCTCAAAGGGCTTCATGCTTAGAGCTGTTCCCAGAATAGTTAGGACTCATAGTCCGCTTCCTAACGTGCTCACATCACAAGACCAACCGCTGCTACTTGCTCTTTTGTCTGAGTCTCCAGTGGAGTGCTGGGATGCTGACTCCTTCACGAGGGAAGTTCCCACTTCCCCAGAGATGAGCCTTTCCAAGAGCTCTCTCCCCCACAGTGACCTAGGTAAAGGTTGCCCTGTGGCCACCACCATTACACCCCATCTCCTTGAGCCCAAACAATCCCGTGCCTTAAAAAAAAAAAAAAAAAAAAAAAAAAGTGACCATGTTCAGGGATTGATTTAGGTGGGTTTTATTTTTATGCGAAATCATAAATACAAAATAAAAATAGCAAACAAGTGCTGTAGGTTTTTGTTTTCACTGGGATGAGGTTCAGGCCTGATCCTGAGCACTTCTGAGTCTTAAGCTCTAGGACTATGTTTTGGTCTTGGAAAACAGAGCAAAAAACAACTTACACCCTGAAGCCAGTGATGTCAGTAACAGCATTCAATTGGGTTGTTTGTTTGGTTTTCTTTTAAAGCACAGCAACAAGTGTATTGAAGGATGAGATTAAATATGTATATATAATTTTTAAAATGGGGCCCCCTTCCTGCTAGTATTGTTGGGTGCTGCCCCCTGACCTCAGCAAAACTTCCTTACATCAGCAACGAGCTGTGGTTTTGGTCGGGTGATGCTGTGTTTACTGGTACATACACAGTTAGCACTGGCTTCTTCCAAGAGGTTTCAATATGCATTTTTTTTGGATTTTGGTTATAAATGGACCCAGCCCTGCCATGACATGAACCTATCTATCAGGGATTTTGGCTTGTTTACAAAAAAATTCCCTTCAAAGGTGTGAGTTTTCCTCCCTCCCCCCCAGGACAGCCATTCTGATTGGATTCTAAATGCTAGCAATGAACTCAGAACGATTTCACCTCCTGGTAGACCCCAAATCCTGCAGTACTTCTGTAGGCTCTGAAGTAATGATACCTGGCATGTCTGCCAGGTTCAGCCTTTTTTTAAAATTCTTTAATTTGAGACAAATTCCCATTAAATTGATGAGATCTGTAAAAAACAAAGTGAAGTCTGCAGGAGCTGAGCTAATATCCATTGCCTCTTTGCTAGACACCAGAGGTCTGAGTGATGGCGTAACATGTCTGTAGGTGTGGGCTGGGTGACAAAAACAGTTGGACGTTACCATTTAAGATCCAAATAAAACAACCATGAAACAAATAAAGGCACCAACCCATATAACAAGCTAACTTTGGTAATTTCTTGCAAAATGTATGCATTTAAATACATTTACAGTTTACAAGGTTATACTGCTTTAAAAAGAAAAACATTGCAATGATGAAATACAGAATATTTCATTCTTGTACCAAAACTACATATCACATCACAACAACAACATTATAGCTTTCATTTAAATGTAGACAGTGTAAGAACTGCACCTCTTTATAGAACAGTACTAGTTCTAGACATAGTGCTCTGCTTTTGTATTGTCTGGGTTCGGACCCTGTGTGTATGCGTTTGAAATGAAGGCAGTTACCTTTCAAAGGGTGAAATCTGTGCTCTGTATTCAACGTCCGTATTTGCAGGGGCAAGGCTTTATTCCCTCCTTCAGGTCTGTACGTATTGATACTGTTGGGGTGTTAATTTTGCTAAGCAAAGCCAAAATGCAGTCAATGCGGATCTGTCAGGACCCCCCAGTAATGGTTAGTCTGTAAGTCTCAACGTTATCAGAAACTTGTAGGAGTTAATACACAGCTTAGGTGTGTGCTGTATTGCTATGTGTTTGTGAGGGCCCCACAAGGTTGTAGCATTGTGCCCTGAGGAGTGCTCACAGCACCTTTCCTCCCTAGCTGTTGGCAGAAAGCTCCTTGTGACAGTACAGATGCTGCCAGTCTGCAGCAGAAATCTGGGTCAATTTAAAGGTACAAGATTTTTTTTCCCCCTCTTGACAATTTGTCTGAGAGCATCACACCACCCTTCAGCCCCTTCTTTAAAAAACTTTTGTCTCTACAGTGTAAAAAGGAAAGGTGTGTGTTAATATTCCAGGCTGGGGTGAAGTTTAACAGGTGCTGAGCTCAGAAGAGTTATGGTGCCCAGAGCATCTTCCTTCCAGTCTGCAGTTACCAGGACACTGGAGGAGCTATGAGGGCTTTGAGAGCCACAACTTCACATCTCCCAATTAGCATGCATAAAGTCTCAGTCAAAATAATTGGAGAAAGTTTTCTAGCACTTAATTTCTGTCTGATTAGGTAAATGAAGGAAAGTATACATTAACAAAGTTACAGTGGGGAGTCAAGCAAGTGCATGCCCAACTGAACACACATGATTCAAAGTGGGCAGCAAGCAGTGCTCATCCGCAAGGCCATGAAAGCCTCCCATAACCTAACCATCCATATCCGGGGCAATATTTATGTTTCCAGTCTCCTGTAGTGCAGATAAGAGGACGCAGAGGGATGCCCTGCTGGAGCCACAACATGCAAAGGTCTCCTAGGACTCTGAACCTAGTCCTCCAAAAATTCTGGCAACCTGCAATGAGTTCATATTCAAGTAAAAACAGAACAGAAGCTGACAAAGGAGAAGGGAACGAGAACCTAGGATAATCTCTGTACTCTGCTAAACAACAGCAACTGTCTGAAATCACTTTCAGAAGTCTCAAAGGCACGCAGACCAATGCACTCCTTTGAGGGACAAAAACAACTGAAGAAAATCAATCACATGCCTTTCTCCAAATAGTTACTTGCTGTGGGATTAAGGACCAAGGTTAATGTTGTGCTTTAGACAGAAACTCTAGTTTAGTTGCCCATACTGAAGAAGAACAAAAGAAAAAACCTTAACCAATTAAAGCCACGGCAGAACTCAGTCAGACACTGGTTTTCAGGAGAGAAAATGAAGCAGTGAAACTTCTCCTCTGTGCCAGCGCACAGCCGATGGCCTGTCCCAGCAGCCAGGCAGCGCTCCGAGAGGCACCAGCAGCAGGAGTGGGCACTGAAGTGCTCCCAAAGCCTCCCACGGTAACGCCAGCTGGGGCCAGAGCGGTGGCAGGGGCCGTCGGGCAGATGGGGACAGCGGCAGCAGCCAGGCTCAGCCCCGGCAGACTCAGCCGTGGCTCTCCCAGGCTCCTCGGTGCCCGCTGTCACCCCAGGCCAAGATGGGTGCCAGTGCCGGCACAGCAGGCAGGTGGTAGCGGGGCCCAGAGTGGTGCTCCAATGGCCCGACAGGAGGCTGGGCTGGCAGGCAGAGGGGCGCTGCCCTGCCTAGGGCTGCTGCTTGCCGGGGTGCCCCGTTAAGACAGCCTCTAGGCAGGGGAGCGCTGCAGCGCCCAGTCAGTCGAGCTGACTGCAGATGCTCCCGGCACAGTGAGCGAGCAGCCCGGGACTGGTCCGTGCCTGTACCCCTGGCCAACAGAGCCCGGCAGTGCCAGTTCAGAGCCGTCCATCAGCGTCCCTGCAGGGCCAGGGGAGCCGAGCAGCCCCGCTCAGACGTAGTTCTTCTTGTCATACTCGCCGTTGGAGGTGGGCCGCCGCGGTGCCGAGTACTTGACGGGGAAGGAGGTCTCGTCGCGCTGCGAGCAGGAGCAGCAGCAGATGAGGCAGCCCCCGAAGAGCAGCAGGGCCGTGGCCGCCCAGCCGATGTAGAGCGCGGCTCCCATCTCCCGCTTCTGGGACGGCGGCACAGTGGGGTCGTAGAAGTCGCTGATGACGATGTTGGCGAACCAGCAGAGCGGGACAAGGACCAGGACCCCGCAGAGGATGTAGATGGCCCCGCCGGCGATCACGATGCGGGATTTCATCTTGCCGGGCCGGATGCAGTTGGTGCACTGGGCGCCCACCACGGTCACCATGAGCGCCACCAACCCCAGCAGCGCCACGATGACCGTGAGTGCCCGGCCTGCCTGCACCTCGGGCTTCAGCGCCAGGATGGAGTCGTACACCTTGCACTGCATCTGCCCCGTGCTCTGCACCACGCAGTTCATCCACAGCCCTTCCCAGATGGTCTGCGCCACCACGATGTTCACGTCGATGAAGGCTGACACCTGCCACATGGGAAGCCCGCAGGCCAGGATCACCCCCACCCAGCCCAGGATGCCCAGCCCCAGCCCCAAAATCTCCAGCGCCGCCGAAGTCATGCTGCTGCCGCTGCTCTGCCCCAGCCTCCGGAGAAGGGACGGCGGTGGCGGCTGCTGCTGCTCACCTCTCGCCCCCGGGCAGCCGCCGAGCTGGTTCTGAGCGCCGCCGGCCCCGGGCAGCGCTATTTGAGGAGCCGCGGGGCGCCCTCCCACCGCCCTCCGTCCCTCCCCTGGCCCGGCCCTTTTTCCGCGGAGGGGGGGGACTCGACCCAGCCCTGGCCGCGGCAGCACCGCCCGCGCCCGGGGGGAGCCGAGTGGGGCCGGGGCCGGGGGCGCGGAGCTCCCCCGCTGCTCCCAGCCGCCGGCTGCCGGGGGGGTCCCGCCTGAGCTGGGGAAGGGTCCCTCCGCTCACCGGCACCCTGCCGCCCGCCCGAGCCCGGGGGAGCTCACTAGGAAGCTTAGCGCTCCTAGAAAGTGTGGGGATGGAGAAATCACACGGATTTTGTCCCCTCAGATTTCTTCCTTGGAGTGTGGTTATTCTATTACCTATTTGCTGGTAAAGCCCACCGCTAAACCTGCAGAGAGGACTCTGCCAATGCAGGCACCCAGCACTATGGACGAGCTGATTATCAGAGCCTAATTAATAATGTTTCAGCAGATTGACTGACCAGCACATGTCAGCACATCTCTTGGGGACTGTGACAGGCAAAAGTGTAAGCAAGCACCACCAAAATCCTTAGGAACCACCCAGAAATGTCAGAATTTTATATAATGGGGTCTGCACATCATCTGTCGGTACCAAGCGATGCTTTAATGCTTTCAGCAAGAAGGTTGTGCCAGTCAGGAAACTCTGCTTGGTTTGATAGTGGAGCAAAGAGCAAGGCACGCCATTAAGATATGTTTCCATATGGATTTCAGGCTTCACTTTGCTGTTTTAATTGTTCAAGTACAGTTTGAATCTTCACAGGGTCTCAACAAGCTAAGTGCCCATGTCCAAAATAGTGGTTCTACAAGAGGTTTCGTCATCAGGCCACACAAGTTGTGACTGATGCAGCTACTTCATGGCCCACTGGCATCTTGGGTTGTTCCTGCAAACCAGCCTTGGTTCAAACCCTTGGTTCAGGCCAACAGCCTGCCTGCCGAGCAGTGCAAGCCTCCAGGCTGGCAGATGCAGCAAGTGGTTGTGGTGCAAGTGCTGCTGTTACAGCGGCAGTAGAGACAGATCTCACCAGCTGCCTCACCACACTCACAAGGAGCTGCAGTCCAGTGGCTTTCTGCTGGGTGCCCTGAGAAAGGCTTGTTTTGATTTAAACTGGGATTGTTTGGGTTTATCTTAAATAAGTTAAAATATTTTAGACAAAAATGAGAGTTATGTTCACAATGACTTTTGAACTGGTTTGGATAGATTTGGTTTTATTTAGTCCAAAGTATCCTTCTGGTACAGAGCAGATCACAGAGAGGAAAATAATGCATTCCTGCCCCTATGTAAGCATTTTTCTCTGCTGGGCAGTGATTTACAGCATGTATTATGGCATGCAGAGGTTTGTGATGGAAATCCTAAGACTGGTATGAGTAAGGTATGAATGGAAAAGCCCACGTGTGAAGCAGAAGCACAAGAAATGATAGAACAAATGTTAAAGGGATCACATGCATCGACAGCCAAGGACATGACTAATGAGTTAACACTGAGCAATGCCCTGCTTGCGTCCTGACAGCAGCACTGATGACTCCTGCAGAGGACCCAAGTGCTGGTAACAGGAAGATGGCAATGAGGTCACAGCGCATGGGACGTGGCCCTTCGCTTCTTGTTGTTCCAACCAGAAGACAGAATTTATCCCAAAGACACCCAAAAAAATTAAACAAAAGAACATCGGCAGCTTGTGGACCATCACAGTGTGGACATGATAACACATGACAACTGCAGCCTCTCATTGATTATCTCTGCCTGAGGAGCTGTAAACATTTATAGCATGGAAAATGTCTTCCTAACAGAGGCTGCCTGGTAAATGGAGTTAAGAGGAGTTATCTCCTCTTCCAGCTGTATATGAAATACATACAGTTTACTTCAATTATTTAAAACTGTACATTCCAATGTGCAAGTCCAGGAGGAATGTGTGACTGGGGCTGTGCATCTGTCAAACTGCGGCGGCTTACAATAAGTCAGAAAAGTCCTTGGTGTCAGGGAGAGGAGAATGTGTAACAGAACCAGCCACGGAGACAGAGGTATCTCAGAGGTGAACAGGAAGAAACCCAGAACGCAGGCTGAAACTGAATAACATCTGTATTTATGATGATAATAATGATTATATAGAAAACACCACAGAAGAACAATTAAAAATGGGGTGAAGAAATGCCAGTTATCTTAGCCCGTAAGCACAGGAAAGCCCCACCCTTGCCACTTGCCCAAGAGCACGGAACTCTGAGTTTCCTCCGATAAATGGCCTGTGTGTGCTCCTGCGCCAGGCGGGAGGCATTCGTGGGGCCTGTGCGGCTGCCCGGGGCTCCACGCTGAGAACGGAAACCAGCACGTGGCTTGTTTTACTTCTGCAGCCCTCACCCCACCTTCCCTTGCTACCTGTTACCGAGCAACTGATTCCTTCAAATCATTTAATCCAGGACAATGATTACCCTGGGGAAATGCATGCTTAATTATCACAGAGAAAACCAACCTTTCTGCTTAAAGAGGCATTGCCATTCGTGGTGTTTCAGCTTCTTGTGTTCGTTACTTCTCCTTACCCAGATATTGTCTGTTATCCTGGCCACTGGCAGTAACCTCCATCTTTAATTGCTCTGTTCCCTGATCCTGACGGTGAGCGTTAGCGCACACACTGCCACAGCTCTCCGGTCTGGTTACACCTACAGGTAACTCGACTGACACAGCTGCTGGGGGGCTGAGGACCCCGCCAGCCTCAGCAAACACATTATGGCTTCTGGTGGTGTTCATGTCACAACACTGGGAACTAATTTCAACTTCCAAAAATGAAGAGGTTTAAACTTCTTAAAAGTGAATGCGAATCAGCATGGTGTTTTGTTTGGAATATTAATTAAAGTAATCGCCACTTATAACTGAAATCCTGGCTGGTAAAGTCTGTATTCCTTTCAATTCAAAGGCGTGATGTTCTTGAAGCAAAGTAAGTCATTAACAAATGACCATTTATGTCATTACGTCTATTACTGTTCCAGCTATGTATTTATGAAATCATCCTGGGGAGGATATATAGAGGACTTGGAGACTTGTGAAAATGGGCGGAAGTGGTATTCAAGCTGAGAACAATTGCACAGAAACCATACTATAGCTTGAGGGGCTTTGGGATTAGAAGTGATTGTGTTTTCACGCTTTTCCTGACATAATCAGGACAAATACCAGGCACATTCACTGGGAGGGCTGCTAAGGAGGGTCCAGGCTCTTAGCAGCATTGCGTGTCCTGGTATATGAGCCCTGCGCCATGGCACAGAACTGCTGAGCCCAGCCCTCCAGTCAGTCTGAGCAGGGCTTTGCCTAACCCCAGAGCATCCCACCAGCAATGTTTAGATAGATTTGCCTTTTGGGACCTGAAAGATAGTCTGCTGAGCATGCTTGGTTTATAGAG
The DNA here is from genome assembly GCF_011077185.1 of Oxyura jamaicensis. Taxonomy (NCBI): domain Eukaryota; kingdom Metazoa; phylum Chordata; class Aves; order Anseriformes; family Anatidae; genus Oxyura; species Oxyura jamaicensis. The sequence goes on from NC_048907.1 coordinate 10,264,608, forward strand.
TGTCTCATACATACATGCTTCTGCTCCTTCCCACCCCTAAAACGTTAAGCATCTGGAAGACAGGAAAATGCCATTTGGTATCAAGCTTATGTACAAACATAGTATTGTTTGTGTGAATAAGACAGATCATGAGTCAAAAGATAAATTCAAAGCCCAGTGATCTCAGGAGAGCTTACCAATAGCTTTTGGATCAGACAGAACCAAAAGTGAAGAATCAGGAATCCTATTACAGACAAATTTTGTGCCATATTTTGTCTTCTAATGGGAGCTGAAATAAAGGCAAGGAAATTTACAAATACAGAAACGTTAGTCTAGCTGTTCTTTACTTAGAAAGCTTCAGTTTCCTCCGTCAAGATCATTCCTTTCTGAATTATCCTTTAAAATGCAACTGTTTTTCCCAAGAGAAGAGATTCAGTTGGAGCTTGAGTTCACGTACTGCATTTCACAGAAAAGTGGGCCTCCATGAAGTTCCCGTACATCAGCAGTGCCAACACGTCTTCAGTCCAGTGTGACACATCAGGAGATTGACACGTAATGATGAATCCTTGTCAAATGAGCTGGTTATTACAAAATGAAAGTACGTAATTTCACCATAAGATTTGTCTCAAGATCGTTTATTTTGGGAACAAGCTGAAGTGGTAGACCAATACCTTTTCTTAGTACAAGTGTTGCTTCTACCCTTCAGGATTGAGAAATGGATGCCCACGCTATTCTTCCCCCTCAGTGGTGATGGGACAAGACTTGCCTGGAAGAAAGGGAAGAAACAGATACAGCTGCAAAAAAAGGTGAAAGGGGTTACAGATCTGCTTCCAGCCTTCATGTATTTGCTGCTGTACTTCCCTTTTTAAACAAAGCTGTCCTGCCCCTGTATCAGTCTGTGCACTTTACAGGCACTCCCTCTCTGAACTTTTTCTTGTGAACTGCTCACTGGCATTGCCAGGGAGCCAGGAGAAGGGGATTCTGGCTGGGCTGCACATCACGTCACATTGGGACAGTATTATGAGCCCTTTCCTGACAAAATGTGGAAATTAATTGTTCAAAACCATCATTAGGACTGAGTTCCACACCTCCCTACTCTAATTCCTCTACATACAAATCTCTGGATTAGTGTTTGAAACTTCCCCTTGGTCTGAGCTATCTCCATGTCTCTGTGTCTCACTAAAGCAGACCCCTGCCAGAAGCATTTCCCTGACACCCTGTCAGCACCAGCCGTGCTGCCCTGGGGACGTGGGGTGCACCTAACTGCTCGGCATCTTGTTTTCTGAATTGGACTTTCCAGAGGACACTGTGGTGCAACTGGACAGCTGTAACTCTGTGTTAAAGATGTTTCAGGGCGGTTAGTACAATGAATGGTGAAGGTCCCTTTCCCAAAGCTCTTCCGTAGATCAGTATCTGTCCCTTCTGTAGATCAGTATCTAAACAGCCTGATCACCCCCCTCACCAAGAGGACTGAATGTATGCCTAGGTTGTGCCGGTTCAAATACTTCTCATGTATGCTATGGACAGCTCTTGGGAATGTATTAAAGCTGGGACACGCAGGGGGAAAAAGCTATAGGAAATATACATTGTTTCATGCCCAAGAGTCTATTCTATGTTGTGTTTCCTATCGGGAGAACTGTAGTTTAATTTTGTCCTCTTCCAAAGTTAGCCTCCTTCCACGGATTGTGGTGTACCAGGGTTCTGGTAGATCTCTTTCCCATGTAATTGTTGGGAAATCACATCAGATGTCATTTTGTAAAGAACAGCGTCAGCAAGGACAAATGCCATTGTTTTAAATATACATTGCAGATGTTGAAAGTAATTAGTAAAAACTTGACCATGGAGTTAACTGAAAAATCTTCAAGGCTAGTGATGGGAAACATGCTACATTTCTCCAGTGTCCCAGGAAATTAGAGTTCCTGAGAACATGTCAGAGGTTTGGGACACCTCCTCTTATTATAAGAGTGATTAATTCTGAGCAGCACTGTCCCTGTTCTCAATGAGATACGTGTGAGTCAAACCTTGCCATTAAGAATAGCCTGTATGTGTTCTGTCAGTCCCAATTCCCTTCTTAAATGTGAAGTTGGCTTCCAGTAATATAAAACATTGGAAGAGCAAAGGGGAAAATGTTCATTTTTACTTAGAAATGTTACCTCAGGAGTAACTTTCATTTTGTACTAGAGTTTCATTCTTAGCGGTATGAGCAGGAAACATCTCTGTGATACAGAAAAATAGATAAGGAAATGAAGCCATCAGCAAACAGATTCCGCCAGTTCTTCAGATGTTTGGGAAGCACTTTAAAGGATGGCTGTTACTGCTGAAAGGATGTGAAATGTCTCTTATTCCAGAGAACATTTTGAGGTAAAATATTGTTTCTTCATTGCCATAATTAGCATCTTGAAGAGGTAGGCTTGTGTGTGCTTATAAACACAACAGTAACAATTCTGTTCCTCTGAGACTGGTATTATTCAAGCACAATCTTCATTTCCTGTAGCGCATAACTAACAATGTATTTCTCTTTTTGTAGCAAGGGAAAATATTTATCTGCTGCATATTTATCTAGATTATTAAATAACTTGAAAGTTAGCTTCTGTCAATAGTTCCTGGTACATCCCCAGATAGTGGCTTAATGTTTGTATACTGCCAGTGCTCCAGCTCTGCGCTGCACACTTTAAAGGGGCTCAGCGATGAGAACAACTTTCAGGAGACCTGAGACTTCCAATTCCCAGTGCAGCATGTCTGCAAAATCACGGGTGAAAACAGAAAAGGTCGAGATGTTAGAATAGTGTACCCCATCAGTTAGTCAACAGATAAATCACTACTCAAAATAAGATTTTGATCAAATCACTGATTTATCAAACACTACCAGAAAATTGGAAGTTCCGTCACAAGTAGGTGTCACCATGCCCAAAGACTTTAAATTAGCCCAGGAAAGATCTAAGTTACAGTATCTGACTCCAGTGTAGCTATGTTCAAAGTACTTTCTCTCTCTCTCTTTTTTTTTTTTTTTTTTTTTTTCCTGCTAATACCTTGAAAGAGGATGTCACTCACAGTATGCAACTGTTACGTATTTGTTCCGAAGAGGTTTGGTCCTGGAACCACGGGCTGTAATTTAGCAAAGTATAAGCAGATATTCTGAGTCTTAAACACAAACTTCAATCTCATGGAAATGAGAAGAATTTATGAATATGCTTAAGAATAAGTTGTTAAATCAGGACTTGAGTAACTTTATCTCCAGGGGAAACTGAGAGAGTTCAGTATGGTTGGTGTCTTATGGTAGTCAGTCAGTATCTGCATGAATTGCCCTTCTAACATAAAACACATAACAACGGCACAGCCACTGCATCAATACACATAATTTTGGGCTTAAATCCCAAGTATTCAACCATGTGAGGAGCTGACACATTTGAAAGGAAAGCTAAAAGGGATCTTATAACTGAAAAGAAACCATTTTATTACATCTAAGCAGCATATCTTCTATTTTGATTTAATTTAACAGAAATTATAACAAGGAACATGGGGCTGTTTTGTCTATCAAAACACAACCCAGTCTTTAGTTATATGGTGGCTTTTGTTGTATTATAACCAGTATCATTCCATTTTCTATGTTAAAAAGCAGAACAAAAGATACGTTTTTTTTTTGTTTGTTTGTTTTTGTTTTTTCTGAATGTATGAGGAATTTCTAACTTGCTAAGACATGACTCCACACAAAGTTAAGATTTTAATTCAAGGAAGGACTCTGTGCTTTTGATAATATAAACCTAGATATACTAGGAATTTTTATAAAAGGCATTTGAGATTCCAAGGGAAGAATAAAACAAAATTCATTCAGAAATAATAATTACGGGAACGAGTGATTGATTCACAGTCAGAGTGCCATTGACTGCATAGCATTTCTAGACTGGCTAGCAGTTTGGGAGGAACAATGTTCTCTAATACAAGGATTTCTTATATTTGCACCTCCCCTAATACCATGTGAGAAATAACAAACGTGTAGAACGTGTTCTGTGGTCATGCATTATTAGTAGGTTTCTCCCATGCAGCATTTCTCAATTACTTGCACCAAACAGTTCAAGTTCTGCTGCTCAGGGGTCCTGCACACTGCAGTTTCATAACGAGTGTTGCAAAAGTGACAAAAATACATTTTCACAAAGTGCGTAATTACACTGTAGAACTCATTGTCACAGGATGCTCTTAATGCCAGAAGTTGAGATGGGTTCAAAAAGCAGCAAGAAAAATTCATGGAAGAGAAAACCATCAAGATAAAGCCTTTGGCTCAGGAAGTCGCTGAGCTCCAGACTGCCGGAAGCTGGGAGGATATACAGCCCCAGTGCTGCTTTTATCTTTTCCGAAGCATCTGCTACTGGGCACTGCAGAGGTAGGGCACTGACTACAGCTGATCTTTGCTCTCACCCAGAGTGCCCCTCATGTTACACGCTGGATGGTTTGGGGAGGATTGTGACTTCCCTGAACACTTTGTACAACAGTTGGTCAGCATCAGATTCACCCATTACTTAGGGAAATGATTTATATGCCTTGGTATTGAGGCATTTTAAATGGCTTGAGAATTTTTCACCCGTTGCAGTAAATCCTACAAAATGAAAGGAGTGACAATCATGGGAAAGCACTAATTTCCTCTAGACTTTGTGTTTGTGCCAGTCTGTAATCTGGCATTGTCCGTGCTAATCTCTTCTACTTTATTCAGGTGCTAAATATTTATTTGTAGTGCCTATTTATGTGTGTGAAATACTTTATGCTTCGCAGTGTTCACGTTTAATGAAAGAAAGAAAAATGCCACCGTTGTTCCATTGGTGATAGTACAAAACACCTATAGGGATATCCATGAAACAATCTAGGAGACCTTGTTTTCTAAAGAAGGCTGAAATGCCATCTTTTAACTTGTAATGCACAACTGTACTTTGTGTAATAACATTACACTTTGTCCTAGGAAACGGAACCTGGTTGCGCTTTCGTTGGCTTTTATCTTGTTCTTACTCAGATCACATCAATGCTTAGTTGATGATACGAGCACAATGTGAATTAGCAAATAATGCCAGTCTGCCTTCTGTAGCATTTGTTTCACTTCCACATTTTCCTGTTGTGAACTGCAACCCTGTTTGCTTAATGGATGGAGATGCAAACAAAACAGACCTGTGCTTCTTGGTATTCAAAATTGCAAGGCAAAAGATTTGCTGTTAGATCACACATACAAACTCTACCCTCTGCAAAATGTTTGGATGGATTGCTAAGTATTTTTCTCAATCCAGTACCTGAAGCTACTAGGGGGGAATGAGCCTTCCCCAAACTTCTGCTGTTTTAATTTTGCCATTGTATTGAATGCTTGAGCTATGTAACCCTGTTTCACTGTTAGAAAATGATCTGCTTCTGTAATCTGACTGCAGGTATCATTTGCACTCCAGGTTTATGTATGCTGGAGACCTTGATACCTTGGAGAAGTTGCCTGCTGTAATCCTACTTAGCCTTTCTGCGATGATAACAACCAAGGCAAAATGACTCTCACTTAAACAGAAGGAAATGCAGTGATGGAAGAGAAAGTAGCAACAGTGTTGGTAAAGCTAGCACGTTTTTTATAATGTTTTGGGAAGAAATTGCTTCACATGTGGAAGAGCCTCTGCAAACCAAGCAGGCTTTCATTACATACATAATTACCGTCAAATACCACAAAGTTTAAGCTCCATTTCCCACTGGCTATCATACCTATCATACCAAAAGCTTTCCCACTGTAAGGACTACCACTAAAACCTGCTGCTGATGGAGGCAATCTGAAAGCTCAAAGATATTTGTGTAGGAACCAGGAACCAAACAATTTGTCAAGGGGCTGTTTTTAGCAAAATTGGCTCTATGTTTCACTCCTTGACTAACAGTGGCTCCAGAGCAAGCTTGTTTGTACAAGACTAAAGCCAAAACGTTATGTTTGCAGGGTGTGAAATTAGTGTTGTGAGACAGACTTGCACAATTTCGGTCGTTACTGCTCTTACACGGGCTGTCATCTCCTGTGACTGCAGCGTTACCCCGAGAGGAGTAGCGCTGGCAGTACTGCTCTGGGATGAGCGTTTGTTGGGTGCTCTGGGAAGCCAGCGGGGTTAGGAGCTGCTCCTTTCGGAGCAGGCCTCTTATGGATCAGGGCGAGGGCAGAGGCAGCACCCGCTGCCACCCGTCAGTGTCTCAGAGGAGTCCCCAGACGACCCCCGGGTGCCGCAGCCCACCGCCGCGGCGTGCTACGGGAACGGGGCGGGCGGCGCAGCCCCGGGTGCTGGGGGAGAAGGAGCGGGGGTTGCCTGGGAGAGCTCTGGGAAATGGCGGTGTATCAGGCTCCACGCTGATATTTTTCTTTTTAACCATTAATCAATAACTAATTGAGCGCGGGAGGGCAGCCCGGGGACGGGACGGCCGCTACCACCCCGGGGCGCCCGCTGAGGGCCCAGACCCCGGCCCGGAGGGCGCGGCCTGGCGGCCCGGCAGGCGAGGGGGGCGCTCTAGCCCGCCTCTCGCTCGTCCCGCAGCCGCGCCTCGCTGCCACCCCGGGAGGGGCGCGGACCATAGAGCGGGAGGTAGGCAGGCGCTCTGCCGCGGGGGCCTGTGGGATGCTGGAGGACCGCGCGGGTGGAGGTGGCGGATCGCGGCCTGGCAGCCCGGCACCGGCGGAGGTGAGCGGCGGGGGCCGGGGGGCGCCTCCGCTCCGGCGCCTGCCCCTGCGGCCCCGCGGCGGACGGCGGAGAGGCCGGGCCCGGCCTCCACCCGCGGCAGGGAGGGGGGGGGGGAGGCCCCAGGCCGGCCCCGGGGCCCCGCCGCGCACGGTCCGGGCAGAGCCGGCCTGCCTCGGTGGGCCGGGCCCGGCCCAGCGCCCTCGGGGCCGTGCTGAGGCACAGCGCGGGCTGCGCGGAGCCCCCGGAGCCTGCCCCGGCAACTGGGAGCGGTGCTTCGTGCTCTGCGGGTCTGAGGTAGTGGTGGCGTGAGGAGAGGGACGGCGGGGCGCCAGGGGCTTCGTTGGGAAGCGGCTGACGGTGCTGGCTTGTCGCTGTTACACACTGCCAAAAAGGGAAGAGGTTTTTGTTTTGTTTTTGTTTTGTTTTAAGTTTTTTGTTTTGTTTTAAGTTTTTTGTTTTGTTTTAAGTTTTTTAGCTTGTTCGTGCAGAAAGCCTCCCAGCTGACAGGACTGGTTTACGGTGTTTCCCTCTGACACACTAACTCAGGGGAAGCCCTGTCAAAAGCGCTTGTGTAGGAAGCGCACAGTTAATCGTTAATGCGAGCAGCATCATTGTCTCCTTAGCCCTTCTTATGGGGCTGAATTAATTGAAATAACAATAAGAAAGTGAGTTGTGTAAAGTAATACATTAACATTGGAAGGGACCCCTAAATAAAATATTTAGGATTGCAGCTCTGGGTTCATGTGTTGTTTTTTTTTTTTTTTTTTTTTTTTAAGACCAGAGCTGTTGCATCGTTCTCCCCTCCTGTTTGCTTAATCCTTGCCTCGGTTTGCTGGGGTATGCATGCTGTGAAGTCACAGCAGTGTACCGGACTGCATTTTCAATGTGAAACGTGCAACACTGCTTGTTTTAACATCAAGAGGACTTTTAAAGACACATAAGCGTTACTAGTTTTGACAAACACTGCTGCATTCCTAATAACAAAGATAAGAGTATTGCGTGTCATTGGTTCAAACATCAAAAGTAAAAGTTTGTAGAACTTCTGAACGCTGAATCTGAATTGACAGACAAAGCAGTGGCATGCACTTAAGTTGGTCTATCTGCAAGTGCTGCTGTTGGGTTTTCGGTTGTTTTTCCATCTGCTGTTACATTCTGAACTCTGTGGTTGGTGGAGGTGATACAGCCCTTTTCCTGAGTAAGGGCAAAGCAGAATGTAATTAAATTGTCGCTGTGTAAAAGAGGATAGATTCACTGGGTAGCAACTCTTTCAAATGAGGAAAATGGCATTGGCTGGGGTTGTTGGCAGAGAGGGAGCCAGGACTTCTCATTCCAGCTTCTGGGGGGTGGAGGGTTCAGCAACAGAGGATGTGCTGCAAACAAAGCATGACAGCGGATGGGTTCTGCTGGACCCACAGTTGTTTGATGTAATTGGGTGATTCATGCAAGATTGATAACATAAGTGACAAAAAAATTTAACTGTTTTGTATTTGAATACCCGTGTTTCCAGTTTAGAATACAGTGAGAATGTTTTTAACTTTTGCTTAACTTTTGTTTCTGTGTAAGACAGTTTGAGAAGTTTGGATCCTTTATTTATTTTAAATGTGCCTCAGTACTTGGCTGTACCATTTCTTTGTGGGCTTTTGTGATAAGAGAGAAACCACCCTGTGATATTGTATTGAGATATTCTTGTTTTTCCTCTGTCTGCTTTAAGTCTGAAAATGTGGCTTCAGAAGGCTCGTGTTGTTGAAGCTGTTTTCAGCACTTGGAAACACACTGAAGTCGTTCTTGCTTTCTGTGGTTCCGTATTAGGTTATTTTATACTTTCTTTTAAAAGAGAATCAAAGTTATATAATCTCAGATGAAAAGAAAGTTGTCTCATTAGATGAATCAGAAAGGCTGTTGTGATTGTGGAGGTGGTTAAGGTCACTGCAGAGAGATTACTTTCAAATGTTGTTAAATAGCCTTATATGGAAGCACTCCTTGTACGGTTTTCATAGCATTTTCTTTGTGCTCCCTACTGTTAAGAAACTCCCAGACTGCCTGTTCCTAAGAGTTTACTTCTTGCATCCTGACAGGAACAAAGGAAATGACCCATTTTCCTTCCCCTTTCTTTCTCTCTTGCTGGAGTATTTTTTCCTAGCAGAAGATGGTAGGAAGGCATGACCCGGGCCTCTGTACTTGTAGGAGAGGCGACTGCAGCTGGACTTGGTGGCCATCTGCTTGCCCTTACTGTTGAACAGCACAGGATTTAGGATAAGAACTCATTCATCTCCAAACTGAAATGTCGCTGTCATAACTGTTGTTTAACATTCCTATACTCCAGCTGCCTTTTTTTTTTTTTTTTTTCCTGCTAGAGCTGCTAAAATGGGACCTACAAGTATTTACAAATCAGGTTTCACTGCTGATGAATTTGTTAATAAAATTTATCTTATCTTTGGCTTTCTTTTTGAAATACTTTGTATGTGTTGCTTTGTTCTTCTTGTAACACTTGGGATAGTCCTTTGAAAATCTAAAGAAAGGAGAGCAGCTGTGACTTGTTTTCCCGTAGCCATTATTTTTTAGTTATTATGGAGAATTGATGGAATATCAACCATCACAATTTATCAGATATGCAACTATTCGGAGCGTTGTCAGACACTCAACTTCCCATGTTATTTAAATGCTTCACTGAGCTGTGTGCGGACAGATTTCAGCGGTCATTGATGCATTGTGCAGTCTGATCCCTTAGAACTTGTAAGTGGTGCTGTGAGTGCTGCAGGTATTTCAAGCCGCAAGAACACATAACATCCAATGTTTAATGGCTAATTCTAAGATTTGGATTTGTACTGATACAGTAAGGCTTCAGAAAGACAGCTCGTGGTTTTCCAGGAAAGTTGCTTCATTGAATAATTTTCTAGAAAACCTCATGAGGGCAGTATTATGAATTAGAAAATGTGTTGAGGCTGAAGGATTGAGGATTCGTTCGAACCTCAGTGCCTCATTTAAGCATTGTGGAACAGCTTTTATTTTTATTTTTTCTAAGACTGATAGGTACTTATGGCAGTTGAATTTTTGTTCAACTGGAACTATCGTAGCCCTTTGGATAGAAAAAATTGTGCTTAGAAAGGTAGAAAGAACAAGAAGATGAGGAAAAAGACTTTCTTGAAACTAATTCTCTGACTACAGGGAGAGCATTTCACTTTTAGATTTGTTGTTTGATGTTCAGTGCAAGCATTAATCACAAGGAAATAGACCTTCTAACCTAACTTACTAATCAGGAAAAGTGTCCGGTGCAACAGATTACGAGCTCCCAGAAGACTGGAGGTTCATAACATGACAGAAATTCATTCCCAGTCCTTTGCTGATGACAGCAGCAGCACACACAGGTGTCACGTTGCATTTGTAGGATAGGACTAAAACTGAAAATCGCACCAGTTGTTTTAAACTAATAAGTACATCATCTTTACTTCTAACTATCTTGAATATCAGAACCATGTAAAAGAGGATGTGAAAACATTTGAAGGGAATTTGTTAATTCCTAGTTTTACGGATTTTTTTTTTTTTTTGATTCAAGTTATTTTATAGGCATTTAAAAAACACCTGTAAATTTAATTTCCGTAAGTCCTGTATGTTCATCAAACTGCAGTATCTTAATTTTAGGAGTTGATGAAACATGATTGTAAATGCCTCTTCATTTTGTACTTCAAATGATTACAGAGTACTTTATGAAAGATTACGTAGATACCGTGGAGAATAGAAATTTTACTACAATATAAGTACTTTCTAACTGAAAGTACAGTGAGAGATAACCAACTGGGTGTCTGTTGTACGTGGGCATTTAAGCGCAGTCTGTAGTCATGATGTGATCAGAGGGGCTTTCCTGCAGCTGTGGCTACAGCAGCTGTTGGCCAGAGTGATGTGAGGTGGATGTAGCATGTCTGGTGGGAGCTGGGAAAGGGCAGTGCCTCGGTAATACAGGTGCCTGGAGCAGTTCTAAGATTAAATCGTTCTTGTAGGCGACCGTGTTTATGTTATAACCATTTATTCCATTAATCATATTTATGCAAGTAAGGGCAATAGCTCATTTCATAGCTTATGCTGTTTTTTAGGCCTATGGTTGGTAGTTTGTGGGAAAACTGATCATTTGGGAAAGCAAAGGTTCAGGTGGGTTCAATTTTCAACTATATTTATTACCCAATTTCTCTGTTTTGACTGCTTCTGAAAGCGCCAGTTGTACGAAGGCTACTTTATGATGTTGATATTTGCTTTCAGAAAGGCAAACCGAGTCCATCAACTCACTGGTCTTTCCCTTACTACAGAATTAGGCCACGTTTCTAACAGTGGTGCAGTTTATTAGTGATACGAGGGAGCCTCAGATGGCTTTCAGCCATGTTTTTCAAAGGTTTAGAAAATGTTTTTAAGTCTCCTAAAACTGAAGGAAAACAGGCCGCTGGCAAAGGGTGGAAGGGAGGAGACTGAGGTTGCTGTACCCAGGGGCAAGCAGCAGCTACAAGTGTCAAGGTTGGCATTGGAAGGAGCAGCTTTGTTCAGAGCTCACGTAGTGCTAGCTAGGGGGTGGTTCAACCACAAGGCACAAAGCCCACGGGAAACAGGCTTTCTAAGTTGTTTGTGGAATGATTTTGTGTAAACCTAGCATTTTGGGAGATGACAGATGAATTTTGAAGCCAGGTGTTTCAAGTGCAGTTGACAGTTTTGACTGCTTTCTAATCATGTAGCTTTGGTTAATGCTTCAGGGGATGTGACTATACTGGCAGTTTAAAACTGAAGTTGTCAGAGGATTTCTAAATCGGAGTTGTTCCCCTCCTTCCTTTTACCATCAGCAGCTGCTCCGGGTGGCTCCTCTGCTTCCATTGCTGTAGCAAACCGGCCAGATCTGTGTCCATGTCAGCACTTGGTGACAACTTGGGAACGTTTCTGAACCTTCTGAATTATGTTGCTGATTTTTTGGACAGAGGTAGCAACAGTTGATTCCAAATGTGGAAACAAAACTTGGACAAAGCAGTGAGTTGTATATGTCAGTGAAGCTGTGACTGCCTCTAGGGATTTGCATCACAGGTTGGCCACAGGCCTGCATGAGCCTTTGCATCATGGTCAAAGAAAAATAAACTGTTTTTTCAAAGCTATTCTTAACGGGTATTAGAGGCTCTTGTGAGGAACGCCTGATTAGAGGCAGTCAGAAGGTGATCAGGATCAAGACCTCCTGTTTTCCCAGTGGTGGATGTTTTAGGCTTTCGTTAGCAAGCAAATGAACTGGGAATATGGAGGAAGTTGGAGGAGGAAAAAAATTTCCTTGCTTACATGGTGGCAGGTGTCTACACAGCTGGCAGGATTTGAAATGCCTGCTTCAGGGCGAATTAAATGCGTGTGAGCCGAAGTCAAGTTTTCTTTAAAACTCCAAGTAGCAATTTTGCTAACTTTGACTCTTCCTTTAGTCCAAAGCTTGGTATTCCTGTATGAGGGTTTGACTGTCAGGCGGCCGTTGTCAGAACCCGTACCATATCCTGCTCGAACGACTGCTGCTGCCCAACAGGAAAGCATTTATGTCTGAACACACAGGTGCCTGCATAGGTCACTTCCCTGCTTTCCAGGCCAAGAGCCATGTTGTCAACAAACCAAGCTGTGAAGTGCTCCTTCCACTTCTTCATTTCCTGTCAGTGTTCTCTGGCTACTCTAAATAAAAGGGCCTCACTATTGCCGTGATAACCAATCTATAGCACAACTAACAGCCTCGAGTAAAAAGATAAAGGCTTGCCAAAACCCAGCTTTTCTTGGTGTCTGAAACTAAAGTACAAATACCTTTGGTGGCCCTTCAGATCAGGGTGAATTTGCATGTCCAGTGTGGATTAGCCAAATGCCAGGGTTCTACAGTGTTTGGTTGAACGTCAGAGAAAGTAATTTGAAGTGTTATAACCTTCACCTGGAAAGCCAATAGGTGTCCTGTTCTCTGGAGAATTTTTATACCTGGTTGCACTTTCCGAATGTTACTTTTTGGACAACAGTTCCATTAAACTTTTTGTAAACCAAAGAAACTTTAAGGAAAAATATAATTTGTAGAAAGGGTGAAAATGAAAGGAAAAAGAACCTCCTTATGCTATTCTGTAGAGAGGGTTGGGAGCAGAATATTTGAATTGTTTTATTAGCTTCACCACAGTGAACTTACAAACCAAACACCGTAGGATGAACGCATATTCAGCATTAGCTTTCAGTAGATGGTTTTCCTTTAAAGATAGGATGGATGAAAGATCTTTAAGGATACTGAATTTTAATATTTTGAGTTTTCGAGGAGGCTTTTTGGTCTTAAAAAAGCAAGTATTTAAATGAAGTATTCTGTTTTTGATAATCCCGCGTAGTTTCTTTTGTCTGAGTAGCTTCACAGAAGCAGCCATTTTAATTTGGGCTTACTTACTCTGCAGCATATCTTTCACAGCGTAACAATTCATTCTACTGAAATAAGATACAGTGATTATATGCCATTAATCAGTTTAAAATTAAAGTAATCTTCAAGTCGCCTAACATGTACTCTGAATTTTATTTTCTAGTGTCTGAAACTTGGAGTGACGAAACATGTCTCAGTCAGGTGAAAAAGTAAAGGTAAAGAGATGACTGCACAGCCAAAATTCTGTATTGTGAATCTATTCAACTTCTGAAAATACTTGTGGTTTTACTGAAGTGGTAAAATTGTAAATGGATGATACCTTAATGCTTTAGATCCATTTTGTAAAACTAACTACTTAATGAAAACCGTGCTTGTATGTGATTCTAGTAATATGCTTTTAGATATTCGTCATGCATTCAGTGCTTGATTGCATATTTAAAAATGATGCCTTTACCTCAAGAAATTTCATTTTACAAACTTTTATTTCTAGTATTTTTGCTCATCTGAGTGGGTTTTAAAAGGATTGCTAGAAAAAAATAATTGTCACATTTTAAGTGACTTCCCCTCCACCCCCACTGGACGTGTGGCATTGCATAAGAATTGTTTTCCTCCTAAGCTCATTTATGAAGAAACATTTGGTTACAGCTAGCTCGTATGTCCTTAAATCAAGTAGCTGCAGTTCTTTTTTAGGCTCGTACTAGATATTCAGTCAATTTATAACAGATGGTGAAACGGACTGCCATTTTTATGGCTCAGATCTCTTATTTGATAAGTTTTTTCAGGCACATTTCTTTTTCCTGCTTTTGTGTTAGAAGTTAAGCGTTATGAAGATAGGTGAACAGGTTAACAAGCAGAAGGTGGATGTGTGATTGTATCTTGGTTATCTCTTTGTTACTACGGTGTTCTTGTTTTTCTACATGAGTGTACGCATTATTTATTATAGGTGATAGTAGCAGCAGATAACAAATTTGAACAGGCATTTTTTGCCCTCTGGCTTAAAATGTTTGTCATGTTGGTGTTTTTTTTTTTTTGTTCCTTTGTTTGTTTACAGTTTTGGATTATAGAAGTATGCTCTTGCAAATTTGTGTGTATTTATATTTTGCCTATATATATATATATATATTTATCCAAGGGGAGACTTCTGCTTATGGGTAGCCCAAAATTCTTAATCAGATTTCTAACTCTGTCAGATTGTCAGGTAAATGAACCTGTTTTATGGTCTGCTTTGCTACAACGGCAAAAAATTGTTTTGTTTTGTGTTTTTCCATGTACTTTACTCCTGTGCAATTTATGGTATAGAATCGCATGAACTCTGTTTCAACTTTTTGGAGGGGAAGAGGGTCTCATTTATATTCAACTTCTCTTTGTCTTGTCAGTTTTCTGATGGAGCAGGCTATGTGGGATTTGCTAATCTGCCCAACCAGGTCCACAGGAAATCTGTGAAGAAGGGCTTTGAATTCACACTGATGGTGGTTGGTAAGTCACTTGTTTAGATATTTTTTGACTGTTAAACCAGGAGGAAAAAAAAACACACATAGACAAGTATGTGTTCCTAGGTAGCAATTTGCTGGCATACAGAATTAAAAAGCTTCAAACCTCTGTACTCTATCTGGTTAAATCTCTATTTAGTAATGTTAAAGGGAATATTTGTAGTGATTAAAGAGGGTGACTTTGAGCCAACAGGACATTCTTGTATACTTGACTCATCATCAGATGTTAGGGATAGTTGCTTAGTCTTTATTAGACTCCCATTTCCACACTGAAGAGATGAATGCACATCATGAATGCCTTTCTGTTGACATGGTGATACTGTTCTTGTGTTTTCCACTGTTCTATACTGACTCATTCTGATATCATAAATAAACTTTTAATTTGCCTGTTCCATGAGTGAGCACCTGTAGGAGGAGTCTTTGATGGAAGGACCTTTAGACACAAAGCCAATTTAAGTGATGTGCTTGCATAGAATCTGTTTAGTGTTATATAAATGCAAAGGGAGTACAATATACTACCTTTTTTTTGTAGTAGTAGTAGTTACCTTGGAATTTCATGTTATTGAAAAATGAAAATGAGATGAGATGCATAATGATGCATCTCATCTTCTTATTCTGCGTGCTCTGTTGTACTGTTTGGGATTACTTGGTGATGGAGCATTTAGCAATGTCTGTAAGATAAATAGGTAATTTGAGATGAGTGGAGTTTTTTTTATTTAATGCAGTCTGATGTTAATTACAGACAATTTCTCCACCTCTAAGATTAGGTCAGTAGAATCTAAAATAACACAGCCAATTGTTCTAAATGCTGATTCCTCTGATTCCTTTGGTTAGGAAAGATAAAGAAACTTTTTGAAATTCAGATTAAGTGATTACATTTACAGGTTTAACTTTACTGCTTTGATGTAGGGCAAAAATTATATGACCTGAAATTATAGAATGATGGAACTTCTCAAGAGAATTTGTAGTGATTTTCTTATAATTTTGTTTCATATTTCATAGGATGTATTTAGCCTAACTACGAGGGTGCAAAGCTCTACTGTTAATTTGGTATTGCTTTATTTATTTGTCTTCCTAACAATGTTTCATCTTCAATTTCTAGGTTAGGAAAACCTTAAATATCACAGAAACTTCCAACAGAAAAGCTACAGGTCCTGATTTCTTAAGTTTAGACAAACAAAAAACAACCTTTATTTCCACGAAGTAAGCTAACTATCTCTAGATCTATATAGTTAAAGTGCTGTATGACTTTTCGAATTTTATTATGAAATCTATTACAGTAAGCTTAGCATTTTCATGTAATATTTATAAAAACACTAAAGACTTGTTTTTCCTGTGTTTTAAGAACTGCTTAGCTGAACCTTTGATGTTTTTATCTCAAAGCTAGGGTGGATCCTGATGAACAAATTATTTTTCCTCTCTCATGTGGGTTTGGGAAAGAGGAGGTACTTAAAAAAGCCTGGAGTAAAAGGTGTATATGCTTAATAACCTGGATTATTTTGTTTACAGGTGAGTCTGGCTTGGGGAAATCCACTTTAATTAATAGTCTGTTCCTGACTGATCTTTATCCAGAACGTTATATTCCCGGAGCAGCAGGTAAATGTGGTTTTGCAGTTCCTCCAACACATACGCCTAACCCTATGAAATTTCATGTTTTTCCAGCTAGCACTGCTTCATTCTGATGGTCTTCACCCATGAGACCCTTTCTTCACACTCTTAATGTGTTTTAATTCTCCCAAGTGTAGCCTTTTGAGATGTCACTTTCTCATTTTAATTTCCTTTCAAAGCCTCATTTTTTTTTTGTTTCTTCATCAATTGTTGTTGTTCTTAGTAAGAACACTTGTAGGTGTCGATATACCTAAACATGGTTTTATTCTAATCCCTATTTCCTCTGTTTTTCACCTGTAATGTCTAAAAATCCCAATTAGAGGTGCAAATGCCTTTTGACAAAGAAGCTAGCATGCTTCTGAGTATTTAATTTTGCATTTTATCATGAATAAATCTATTTTTGTGTTCATTTTTTAACAAAGAAATGGTATTAGATTTTGATTAACCTTTTTCTTTAAGATATTCTATGTTGTGTAGGTTACAATACAAGAATTGCATTTCCTCCTCTATTATTCTGTCCTGCAAGGGTTTCTGCAGCATTGATAGACATAATAACAATTAAAATGTTCCTTTATTTTAGAGAAAATAGAGAGAACAGTTCAAATCGAAGCTTCTACAGTAGAGATAGAGGAGCGAGGGGTGAAACTGCGTTTAACAGTAGTAGACACACCAGGATATGGAGATGCCATTAACAGCCAGGACTGGTATGTGTGTAAATACTGCTTTGCTCAGTAGTTTGTATCTTACACAAACACTTCTCTACTTTGTCTGTCCATCTGTACTTAAGTGATTCAAGGTGGTGGTCTTGGAGAACTGTGATGTACTGAAAGGAAGCAACAGGTTCATTATTCTTAATGCGGTATTACCTTGAATTCATGGCTGAGTATCTCTTTAGAGACACTCTAAACACTCTGACCCTCTGGATCTTCAACTTCATATTGTAAGTGACACGATCGTTTAATTTGAGAGAGCTTTCAAACAAAGTTTCTCTAACTTTTTTGTTATTGTTGCATCAAGTACAGATCTAGGAAAACTGTACTACTTAGTAAAACTTCCTGTTTAAATTTTGTACCCACTTTTTTAAAAAAGGTTTTGTTAATGTTCCCTAGACTATATAGGATTCTCCCTTCAAAATTGGTGGTTTTCCTCCAGTAAGGTTCTCTGTGGCAGCTGCAGTTAACTTTGTCTCCATAGCCTCTCTGGTTGAACAGAATTCTGCTGGAGAGAACCTTTGTCTTTTACTTCCTGTGTAAGGAAGATAAGTACTTTTCCCTCTTCTTTATGTTGTACTTCTAGCAATTTAGGTAGAACTGAATTTTATGCATGATGCAGTTACTACTTAGCTCTCTCTGGCCTAAATATTACTGATGATCTTTAATATCTGAACTAAATGTGTGCGGATGCATTGGATGATATACAAAATTGCTTTAATGATCGTGAAGAGAGGAAATAGTAAAATAGCAATGAAGGAGCCAGGCAGTTTGTAACGTATGTTAGAATTCATAAGGTTGTTCACAAATCTAAGTTGCAAATCGTCATACACTTTTTAATAGAAAACTGATTTTGTCGTAACTTTGTTTTTCAAATAAAATGAGATATATTAATGCACTTACTGGGAAACCTGAATTATTCCAGTGCAAAGCTAAGCTTTGAATTGCCATGTGTTTGTTGCTGAGGAAGTTATAATAATAATTATTTTGCATAGCCTTTTATTTTTGTTGACGTTTATTTTGGTGGTTGGAATACTAAGGCAAACGGTGTTACTATGTATAGAAAGGGAGTGTAAAGTTAACAGTGGTGTGATCAGATTTTCAAGTTAAGGACTGGAAAGGAGGCATATAGGTGATTCTGAAACATTTTATTAGCATTGTAGGTGTTTGGTTTTTGTAGCCTTTTTTTTGACAGGATACTGCAGTAGCCAGAGCAGAGTGAAGAACATGTTTATCAGACGTGATTTTTCATTTATTTCTATGGCATACAGTAGAAACACAGCAAAAATGAAGGAAATAAATTTATTTCATGGTGTTTGCATTAGTGTGAAATAAATCACAGTTTGAGAGTGAAACAAATCACAGTTTGAGAATGAAACTGTAGTGGGTTCTTTATTTTTCTTCCACTTTTCCAATGTTATTAAGTTAAAAATAATCCAATTTTTAGAGTAACAGTAAGACATCTTTCTGGACTGTAGTATGGTCTCGCTTCTTTTGTGCACTGTCGACGAGAGCTTCCTTCCGCTGGAGCTAAGAGCTCAGCAACCCGTGCATTGTGTTACATAGAGCTCTTCCTGTTGATTGTGTTCTAATGCCCTTTGTTTATTCTGGTAAGATGTTTCTTAGAGACGTACGTGTTCAGAGTTTTTCTTTTTGGAGGCTTGCTAAGTAGGAGTCATTCCGTGATGATTCAGAACCAGTAGAATAGTTTCTTATACTTATATAATGTTTTCTACTTATTTTCTGTAACAATTCTTAATCATCAAAATACGTTACGGGAACAAGCATTACTTACGGAATGCAAACCAGAAATATGCAGTTAATTGTGGATTTCTCTCTCTAGTCCCATATTCTTGTGTCACATATAGAGACTTTAACTGGGCTGTGGTGCATGTTATTTTGACAAAGTCTGTTCTTTACAGCATGTCAGAGGAACTTGGATGGATAGACTCTTTGTTTCAAACCGTAATCAAGACTAACCCTATGCAACTACCTTCCTTCAGAGGAAGCAGCAGAATGTGTTCTTGAACTTATGTTTTTGTTTAGGAACATTTGCTGCGGTTGTTAACCAGTAGGTGGTGCTGACCCCAGTTCAAATTTCATAAAACGTTTTTTTTGAAAGCTGCAATTTATGTGGACTACCCATTTGTTAGGATGATGAATTTTCCTGAGGTTATTTTTTGAACTGGCAAATCCAACTGGCACAATACCTCTAGGATGCAGCAATAAACTAACCCAGCTTCAAAATATTTTTCTTCTGAGTAAGTTTCCTATCAGGGTTTGACTTCCAAGGGTGGGAGCTGGAGGTCAGTTTCTATGTGCTCTTCATCACAGAAGAAATGCTGGTAATGGCTGGGAGATTATTGGATGGGTGGCCTGGGTTGGAAGCATAGCAGTACTGGATTGGCGAATGAGTTACTAGTGAATGTGTTGTATTGAATCCATAAAATAGGCTTAAAAAATGTCTGGAGAATAGCAAAATTCTTACTGGTGGGAGGACTGGAGCATAGAATGGGTATTCCATGTACTTTGGGATCATAAGAGAAATATGTTCTTGAAGTAATGTCTTTCATCAGACTGGGGAGAAATGATTTAAGGTGGGGAGGGAGAAGCTTCATGCACAGATCTGGGATTAAATGTGACATCAAAATGATGGCTGACAATAAATAAGTAAATCTGCGGATCAACTTACTAGATATTGGTGATGATATGCCTTGTTTTGTCTTTGTTGCAGCATCCCAGGTCATTTTTGATGCTGCTTTTTGGCTGCTGCTAACTCTTTATTTTTTTTTATTTTTTACTGGCTTATGTTAAGTTGTATTTTGTGGCTTTTGGCAGCTTGGTAATATTATTCATTTTCCCCCAATGGGCTTCTTAAATGCAATGGTTACGTTGTTTGCTGTTATAATACAGGATGTGCTATCTCTGAAGTAATGACAGCACAGTGGTATAAGCCAGGTGTTTCCCGGAAGTCAGGAGGTACAGGACACTGACACCATATTTATAGGGAAAATTATGGCTGTTAGAACTAGAAAACTGCACGTAAACTGATTACATTGCCAGAGAAATGTGTGATAGTTGCTTTCCCATTGTTTGTGCTTGGTTTCTGTCCTAATATTTGTATGTCTTCAGTCTTGTTACCTTTCACCAGCTAACAGGAATGTATCTAAAGATCAACAGGAACATAAAACACGTTGTCCTTTTCCAACGCACACAACTATTAAGATGCTAGTTCTTAAAGGCTCGAGTAGCACAAAGGTCAAAAAACGATTCCACGTTTTGCTGTATTGTCTTCTTCTGTGGCATGAACTAAAATGGTGCAAATTTTGGAAAGATACAAATGTGTGTGGGTATAAATCCATAGTAGAATAAATATATATATTTCTCCCAGATCCAAAAGCTTACTCAGATTTGGAAAATCAAAATTCCTTCAGAATCTCTTCCATCATTCCTAGTAGTTTCTTTTGTTATATTCAGTAGTGCTGCACACCCCAGGGTCAAACTTCTCTGCCTGTTACAGTAATTGCCAACATTGTGTGTTTACTTTCCTGATTAATAATTCTTTCTATGCTCTCTTGTTTGTTTCCTTCTTAAATTTCTCGACTCAAATTTACAATTTCCCAACAACACTAATATTATTTTTCAACATAAGCTTTCTGCTCGTTTTTCCCCCAAGTAGTTTAAGATGTGCTCATGACACACAATTATCTGTCTAATCTTATCTGCATCAGTGTGTTCATTTTCCTTCCCCTGCAGTACTTAATATAAAGTGTCCTTTTGTATTAATGTTGTTTGCAGGTGTCTACATGCTCTGGAATATCTTAAAACAAGCCTTTTAGTACTTCATCGTATTTTCTTTTCTGTCTCTGGTCCCTGTTCTTTGTATCTGATTCATCTATATGATCAAATTTGGTGTTCCTTTACTTCTTTGCAGAGCGTATTTTAATTTGCTTTGAACTAAGTAGGAGTTACATTTCTTTGCCAACAGAAAAGGGTTGTGTTAGGTAATAAAAATAGCCTAGATCATGTGAACTTTGGTGCATGACTTTCAAATGTATTTGTATTTAATTCAAATAGATTAGAAAGTTAGAATTTTCATAGGTAACTATAGAAACCTACCTCTATGTCAGGGCTGTAAAGCAAGAGGATATCCGGGATATGTCATTTTTGAGATGGTTTAAAAACAAATACTCACCCCCTATCCCCAGAAAAAACTAGACAGTCCTTTGTTACTGTCTGTTGTCTCACCACTGAGTGCTTTTTTCTGAGCTTGGACTTGAATTTTTTGTCCAGGTGGACTGAGTAACACCTGAAAGTAGCTTTAGGCATAAATAGACACTTGGTGGCTGCTATGAAAATACCTTTTTGTATTATCAAAATACTTGTCCTGAGTAGTAGACGCAATAGTACAAAGTTGAATTTTTGCAACAGTAAAGGTCTTAAAAGGTCTCCTGTTCTTATCTTACGATAATTCATTTTTTGTTATTTTAAATCTGATTTAAGATGATTCTTTTTTTCCCCTTCCATACCACAGCTTCAAAACAATTATCCAGTACATTGACAACCAGTTTGAAAGATACCTGCATGATGAGAGTGGTCTAAACAGACGACACATTGTAGACAACAGGGTCCACTGCTGTTTTTACTTCATCTCTCCCTTTGGGCATGGGTAAGAAAAGCTCTTGTATTTTAGTGTTAATGTTCATAAGTCTTCATTACTTGAAATGGAAACTTAACTTTTATATTAACTGACTTACTTCCCACACTGTCAGTTAGCCAATGCAATTAAAATGGCATTTGGGGATTAACACTCTCCTCTGGTTTGTCCCCTTTTTGCCATTTAATATTGTTTTGAAGCGGCTGGTATTACATTGTTTATCGCCCAGAAATGTAGGAGCTTACACTACTGAATTTTTCTTATAGTGATAATATTAATTGCAATTCAACCAACCTAATAACAAGTGCTCTGATTTAATTTATTCTGGGCATACTATTTATGTAGATACCTTGAAATAAATAATTTTAAATATATTACTTGATTTTTATAAATCCAAAGCAAACAAACTCCACTGCAGTTTATTTCATTCTTTTTTTTTCACTTGTTGGCAGGCTGAAACCGTTGGATGTAGAATTCATGAAGGCTCTTCATGGAAAAGTCAACATTGTCCCTGTGATTGCCAAGGCCGACACACTGACTCTGAAGGAGAGAGAGAGGCTGAAGAGAAGAGTAGGTCTAACACTTCATCATGAAAACAATGTGACCCATACAATGTTAAAGCCTAATATAAAGTAAATTCAGACTAAAGAGGGGTGAATGATACTGGCTGAGGAACTAATCTTCAAAAAGCATGGGGTGGGAAATCTTTTCTGAAGTTGGATGCACTTTACCAGTTACACATGATAAGAATCTGGACATTCTTGGCTTTGTCTATCCTAGCAAGCAGTGCACCCCAGTAGAGAAGGCTTTTTGAATAAAACCATTTGTAATGAGGACTTGAATCATTCTGGAATACACGTAGTGCAGATGTTGTTTCAGACTAGTCCTAACTTAGTCCACTGGACTGAATGCCCATTAGTGATGGGAGCGTGATAAGTATGTTCTAAGAGTATATCTTCAGATTTAATTTTATCCAACAGAAACTTTGTGTGCTCTAACTGTGCTGTGTGATTTGTACTAAAACATGGTTAAG
Source organism: Oxyura jamaicensis (assembly GCF_011077185.1). Lineage (NCBI taxonomy): Eukaryota > Metazoa > Chordata > Aves > Anseriformes > Anatidae > Oxyura > Oxyura jamaicensis. The sequence goes on from NC_048907.1 coordinate 10,287,129, forward strand.
TTGTGGGGTCTGGAAGTTTGCTCATTAAGTGCACCCATGATACAAATGAGAACAGTAATACAGAGGTGGGATAGTTAGCTGATTTACTAGCAGGATGCTTTCTCTAGCTCCATTGTTACCAAAACGTGGGTGTTCTTGTATGCATTTTTTCTAGTAGGCTGTCTCTTCACATAAGTTGGATCAGTAAAATTTATTGATAGTGAGCATTTTTCAGGTTTATTGACTAAAAAGCAGAGCAATCAGTTGTAAAGTGTAACAGACTTGAAACCTACAAAGCAAAATGATACCTTCTGAGTTTTTTTGTATTTAGTAACTTATGCCTTGGGTAACAAGATAATCATTACTTCTAAAATGCTGTTTGCATTTTGTATCAGATTATGCAAACTTTTTTAAATGGAAAGATTGCCTTAATCTTTTATATGATTTTTTTAATGCATTTTTGTACTACCACTTTTTGATTCTGATGGAGGCCATGGCTTATACTTAGATTGTGATCCTCTGGCTTCCCGTAGTTCTTTAGAATGGTTGTTTGATCTTTATTCCAAGTGCTTTTGAATGGGGGTATTTTTTTGGTTTGTGTTTTGTGTGTTTTGTTTGTTTTTACTTTGGTTTTGAGGAAGTACAGCTTTATTTTAACTGTGAAAATAGTATAGTTAGATATCCTTACAAAAGAACACACTAGATGAACTGAATTCAGCCTAAATTTAGAGGGCTTTTCTTTTTGGAGAGGACCAGTGCCCCACAGTGAAAGGTATGACTGGTTTGTGTAGACTTGTAAGCAACCACAATTTAGCAAAGTAAGGTACTACTACTGCTCCTGTTATGTTTGCATAAAGCTCGGTGATGTAACAAAACTTGCCCCAAAAAATGAATATTTCCGCTATCTTTGAGAGAATTTAAAGTGGGGTCAGCTGTGCCTGCATGAACCTTGTCTGCAACATAGACAAACATTCACTGAAGGGACAGAGGTGTTTATATGAAACCAACCAGCTGTATGATGAACTAGGTGGAAGAAAGGAAAAAAAACAACAACAAAAAAGCAGATATTCATTGAGTTAAAAAGGATCTACAGATCTTGCTGGAAGAAATTCTGCCCAGGCTCTTGAGCTTTTATTTCATTCTTCTACAAATGCTATAGGGAAATAACAGGTACTATGGGCAAATTGAAAGAACTCTATAGGGACATCACTCATAGGGAAATAACAAAGCAGACGTGTGGCTGTTTATTCTGTCTTTTTTATTTTTCTGTGGTTATACTGACTTGGTGAAAGATTTTCATCTGATATCAATACTGTTCATGGAGCTGCTGCTCCTTATAAAATTGTATTTGATCTTTCAGCAGTGTACTTCAAGCTCAGTTTTCATAGGTACTGATTTTCCGGTTCAGCATTTGGTAACAATGATGTTGAAAGAGTTGAAGCAGGCATTTAAGTGGAACGTTAAAGAAATATTTGACAATGTAGTTCATTGGGAATGCTGAATGTTCTGCTTTGTGTCAGTTCAAATGCCTAAAATAAGTTGATTATAAAATGGTTTCTAGCTGCATTCATCTTTCACAAAAACAGTTCTTAGGTGAAATGAAGAGGAACATAATCTTACTAGGTTTTGTTGCTTGCTGTAATTATCTTGAGATTTTCTTCTGTGCTCCTTTTATCTCCTGCTTGTTGGTCTCAGGGTCAAGCACAGTAGAGTGCACATGCTGTTAGACGTTTGCTTCTGTGGGTTGTTAACACAGGATTTTAGCTGCAACATGTCAGTAGTGCAGGCAAATGCATTTCCTGATGTGAATTTGGAGTTGGTACGGTTTTGTAACTGAAGTTATATTGAGGGTTTTCACTACTTGCTTATTGTGGAGTATGGAGGTGTATTACAATTTACATCCTTCTGATGAAAAGATTAATTTAAAAGCAGCCGCTCTTGAACGTATTCTGTGCTAATCCGTGTCTACTTCCTTCCAGTTTAAAGCAAAGTTACTTTTAGTCAACTAGTCTTTAAAACAGCCTCTGCTTACACCAAGCCACACTTCTGCATGGGCTAGCTCTAATGAAATCAACAGCACTTGCACTATAGTCTGAGGGAGCGGTTAGGAAACAGGTAAACAACAATCTTCGTTATTTTTGTTCTGCTGGTAAAGGTCATTCAACAAACCAAGTTTATACTAAGTCAAATGTGTAATGTGGTTCCAAAGCTTTGAAAGCCTAGCTACTGTATATTGTTCTAACTCAAAGCGTCTCTGCTAACAGAATCTCTAATCAAGAATAAGAATCTAAATCCTGCTTTGCTGACGCAGCTTGAAGTCTTTTTTTTTTTTTTTTTTTTTTTTTTTTTTTTTTAAGATCTCTCTGCCATTTGGCTGTCAATCTAAAGTAAAATGTTTTTGTTTTGCTGCTTTGGACTAAGCGGCAAATTCAGTTTGTGGTGCTTGTAAAGGAAACCCAGCTTGGAGTAATTCCTGTTTGGTCTTTCTGGAATTCAAAGTTATTTTTTAAAACTCTTGAGTGGGAAGAAATGCAAGGGAGTTTCACAAGCTGTGCCATGCAAGGCTGCTAAGGAAACCTGCTCAAAAGAATGACTTCATGAGAGGGGAACTAATATTTTGACTTTTTTTTAATTTCCCATGGGAAGGCTAATCTTTAAGAACACAGAATCCTCTGAGGCCAATAAAATTGAGATTTGAAGAAGCAAAATGCTGTTTCATTGTTAGGACCATAAAATACAGTTTGTTTTTATTGCATTTCTTTTTCCTTTCAGGAAAGCACTAGGTTTAACAGCTGTAATATATTATTCTAGCACCCCTTGTTGTTGGCTTTCCCGCTATTGTTTCACTTGCATTTTATCTTCAAGATCTCAGTCAGGTTAAATGTGCTTTCTTATTTTATGCAGATACTTAAAGGCATCGCACTGCAGCACTGCCCAACCTATTCCAGATTTGTGTTTTACTGTCACTTGGTGACAATTTAGTTATCTTCCATTTTGCAAACCAATAGTAACATGCATCGATTTAAATGTAATGGAGCTAACATAACTGTTAATTGCTTGTTGGCAGGACTTACTCCCAATTCTCTTTTTTCTTTTAAAAGTATTGCTCTGGTTAGGTATGGCCTAATGATATTTTATAGTATGTGCGCATGTGTGATTGTGGGGGATGTTTATATACCTGCCAAGAAAGCATTGTCATGGAAATAGCTGTGGTTCATACATGGTCAGTTCTAATCTAATGATGTGAGGGATTGTTTTGTTTTCAACAGCTGTTTAATAACCAAGGTCTACTTGAAGTTTTATTTATGCTGTTGCTATCAGTTGCTATCACAGCAGAGGATCAAGGAACCCGACAATACTACGTGAAGGTTCATTAAGACCTCTCATGCATTTGAAATCTAGTTTTAATTGTCTTATCAAGATGGTGTGTGCTGTTTTTTAACAGGTGCAGTTATATATGTTGTAATGACAGCACAAGTCCTTATGTAGGCTTTTAAGAATGTTTTTATGACTCTCTCAAAAAAAAAAAAAAAAGAAGGAAAAAACCCCCCTATGCCCAAACTTCACCACAGTACTGAGTCCTACATCCAGGTCATTTATAAAGACAAAGAAGAGAACTGACCCTATAATGGAGCCCTGGGGTACCCCACTAGTGACTGGCCACCAGCCTGATGTAACCCCATTTGCTGTAACGCTTTGAGCCCGACCCATCATCCAGTTGTTCACCTACCTCATTGCGTACTTGTCTAGCTGTGTGCTGGACATTTTATCTAGAAGGATACTCTGAGAACTGGTATCAAGAGCTTTGCTGAAATCCAAAATGGTTTTAAGATCTTTATCACTATTACAGAACAAAAATACGCTAGTTAAGGTCATATGCAAACAAACATACGTTAGAAATGCCACTAAACGGATTTATGTAGTCAGTGAGTCTGTTCCCTTTGAGTAGACAGACAGGTGAGTTCATGTTTAGCCATTTCTGATTCTGTAGATTGTATCGCAGTTGGATTAGCGTAGTACGGAGGTAATCTCAGCAAATGCTTTGGCTTTTTAAATGCCTGTTAGTAAGCTGTTTTTAAAGAGAGAACCTCTATGTTAGCAAATCTCAGTGATGTTCTTAAGATGCATTTTGGGTAGTAGCAGAATAAAATCTTTACAATCCAAACAAGTATTGTGGGTTTCTGTGCTCATTTTGTGATTATTTTCCCACTTAGTATATACTGTTTCTTAAGTCTCAGAACATGTAGGTTGCTGGGTGGGTGCTTTTATAACTTGAGCTGTTCTTCTTAAGGTATTTGTGGATTTGAGGTCTAAATCTGTCTGAAGAAAAAATGAGAGATGATATTTTTCCTTCATAGACAGGATGAAATTAATGGAACGTAATATAGTCAAAGAATAAGTAATGGTAATTTCTGTTAATGGATTTTTAAATAATTTTCAAACTACTTAGAGCAGAAAAACATGCTCTGAGACTTAACAGTCTAGTAGATCTATTGCATATATCTTTAACCTAATAATATCTTTTCAATGAAATAAGATTTTATTATTTTCCTTCCTGTTTTTTTTTTTTGTAAACTCCTCAGGTTCTGGATGAGATTTCTGAACATGGCATTAGAATTTACCAGCTCCCTGATGCCGATTCTGATGAAGATGAGGAATTCAAAGAACAAACCAGAGTTTTAAAGGCAAGTATCACTATTTCTTAATGTATTATTTTGCTGCAGTAATTATGCAGGCCTACTGTGTGCTTAAAAATATTAAATTCCTTTATAATATGTACAGAAAATTCAGGTTTTCTTTCTGAACTATAATCCTGTTTAGTCCATTTGCTTCGTCAGAGTTCCAAATGTGTTACGACTTTTCTTTTTTAAATGTAAGCAACTGTTCACCAAGAGCTGTGAGTTGCTGTCTGTTTTCTGACTCAAACCTTTTAACATGTAAGCAAAAAGAGAATGTGCAGTTACTATACTAATTAACAACTTTCCTCTTGTTAGAATAGATAATAAGGGTTTTAATGAAGTCATTTCCTTTTTGTGTTGTGATACTTACAAAGATGCTTGAAGAACGTATCTGAAATTCTCAGTCTCTAGATACTTTAATCTGAATCTGAAGTATGTTTCTGTTGGCTGTTATCCATGCATGATGTTATGTCAGATGACACGTTATGCCCAAACTGTATTTCAACAACAGTCAAGTGTTCCTAAAGCAAAGCGTCACTTCCTTTTGAACTTCTGTTAAGACAAACTGATCCTAACAAAACTGCAGGTATTAATAATGAGAGATTGCATTGTTCAGAATAGGCTTTGTTGTTTTTTTTTCATGTAGAAGGGTTTTAGTAAAATACATTTGTCAACACTTCCTTTCCCTGTCTCCTGTCTGTTACTTATAATACTTGTGTGCTTTCCTTAAAAGAAAAAAGCAAACAACTAAACCCACAAAAAAACCTATAGCCAATCAAAGCTCAGCACAGTAACTTGTTTTGCTTTGTCTCAACTAGGCTAGCATTCCCTTCGCTGTTATTGGATCCAATCAACTTATTGAGGTGAAAGGGAAAAAAATCAGAGGCCGTCTGTATCCCTGGGGAGTTGTTGAAGTTGAAAATCCAGAGCACAATGATTTCCTTAAATTGCGCACAATGCTGGTGTGAGTAATGGTAAAATTATCCCATCTCCTGTGGTGATGTAATTCTGTTACAATGACTAGAAAGTCATAAGAACCTATGTTCTTGAATTCAGTGGTTGTCCTGATGACAGTGTAGATTGACTTCTTTTTGCATACTCCTGCAGCTTGATTTGCTTCTATGATCCTCTGATCTGACTTAATGCAACATATAGAAAATATTTTCTTGTAAGCTGCATGTAATAGCTTTTATATCTTATGTTAGCTGATTTTATGGCTTTACATGTAAATTGAAGTTTTCTGATAGTGCAGTGGGTGGGGCAGAGAGGCTTTTAAAATAGGAAAATGATTGATTAATCCATGAAGATGAGTATTCAAAAGGCAAAGCTCAGATTTCCTGCCAGCATGGGAAATTCTTTGTTAAATGTGATACCCCTCACCCTTTATGACTTTAGCTGATAGAGATATTCTGTCAGTGTAGATAGCTTTAAGTAATTTTTATGACATCTCGCTATTGTTGCAAACCGAATTTGGTTGTGGATTTTGAGTTTTACTCTCAGCTGGGCAGGGATTGCCCTCTACTGGTCATCATTTCTAGCAAGCGTTTGCTTCTCTTGACAATTGAAAGTTACGCCATGTCAGCTGTTATGTTAGCCAAGGAACTCTGCTTAGTTTTCAGTTACAAATTACAGCTAACAGCACTTAACAGTCAAAAAATATTTTAGGAATTAAACTACCTTTTTGCATAAGACTTCACAAGGTTTTTGTGCATCAGGCTCATGAAAAAAAAACTCTATAAAGTAATGAGTGAACAAGAAAAGGACAGCACACTTCCTGTGTTTTAATAACGTTGGTAGGAGTATACTAAACTAGGAATTAAAAGATCAGTGAACATGAAAGCTAGCTTTATGGCAGACTTGGTGTACAGCAATTAATGTTCAGTGAATACATCCATTATGTAACATGAAAATGGAAGATAAAAGGGTGTTTCTCTTCCCTTTGACAAGAAGGACAAAATGTTCAATAGCCCTTTGCTTGTTCTAGAACACACATGCAGGACCTGCAGGAGGTGACCCAAGATTTGCACTATGAGAACTTCCGCTCAGAGAGGCTAAAACGAACTGGCAAGTAAGTATGTGTGTCCCTCTGGGCCCTGTTATTTGCGAGTCTCTTCTTTTCCTCTGTGGTGTCTGACACTCATCCTCCTAACTAACATATCTGATTATTTCTCATGATATTTCAGTCCGTGGAGTTAGTGAAATGTGTGGCTGTTTTCCTGAAGGGTAATAACTTGCAAAGTGCCATGCTAACAAACAGCTGTTCTTGTTTTGATATCCATTCCCTTTTCTCTATGCTTTCAGATGGAATTACGCATAGAGAAGCAATGGGCTTGCAAGCAAGATAGGTTTTTATTTAATGATGTCTACCTGGAAAAAAATATGCCTCCTAGAGTTTGTTTTTATATAGGACACAGCCTATCTGATTAGGTAGGATGTTGCTTCTCTAGTAATTTCAAGACTGCCATGTTGGCTTTCTTCCTTATTCCTTCATGCTCCTTCATGTATAGCTACAGAGAGAAGTTGAGCCCAATTTTATGGTAATGTCTGTTGTTTTTTTTTTTTAATTGTAAAGCTTCTGTCCTTGGCAGATTTGACACAAAAAAAAATCCACAACTATTCATGCTACATATTTCTCGATGGCAACTTTTTCTTCTCCCTGTTTTACTTGTTAAGTATTCAGCAAAGCATTTTGATCCTAGAGGAAAGGAAATAGCTTAAGCAGTTATTTCACAGCTGCTTTTATGAATGATTTTGTAGTATTGACAGGTGGCAGAGGGAATCTTGTGACTTCTTCATTGCTATAGGATTTTTTTGCTGTTTAATCCCATTGTAAGAAACAGAAGAAGAAAATTAGAGGGTGGAAATAACAGAAGGCAAGGTAGGCAAAGAACAGATAGAAGATGGCATTTTTACAAAAGGGATGCAAATGAGTTTAACAGTGTCTTCTGTTCCCTGTGAGAAGGTAGGCATGCTTTTTCATTGTTATATTAACTGAAATATGAGCCTTCAATCTGTTCTTGGAGACTTTTTCTTCTTTATCTTAGACCATCAATGCATTCTTTTGTTCTACAGGCCTGTTGAAGAAGAAGTTGTAGACAAGGATAGAATCCTCCAGCAGAAAGAGGCTGAGGTAAGGCAGAGCTTCTAAAACTTCTTGTTCTTCAATAGAATATGCCATGCTCCAATTTCAGTGTTAAAATAAGACCTAATCTGAACATACAGGCAGCCCATGCAACATTAATTGCATACTATGGATAGTAGGTAGCATGTGGACTCCTGGTTGTGTGAGCAGGGTGTTTTTCTTTTCCAGTACATACGCTGATTTTTCTGAAGCATAATTTCTATTTTTTGTTAAGCGTAGAAGTCAATTTATATTTGTCAGCTACATGTGCTGTTTTGAACATATGTTGGGGTAGACTGGTAGACTAATGTCATTTCTGATGTGCACGATTTAGTACAAGCATGCTAACAATAAATTTCTCCATGCATCATGTGGCTACAGAGTAGAAAAAGGTTACAGAGTCTTAAAAATCCCGTGATACAATTAATGTGCACGTCTTTTCATTTTAATTTTGCCTTGCAGCAGAAAACTCCTAATATTTCTTTTGTATCAGTCAATTTATGGATTTGATCTTTTCAGTCCCTGATTTCTGACTCTGCTTTCAAATTATTGCTAAGCCTTTCAATCTAATATTATTATGCTGAAGTTCTAAAGATTCAGAGATTGTTAGCCTACTATTTAAATTCAAGTAGTACACTGCCAAGGCTTATGACTGCTTTCATTGTGGCAACACTTTCTGCCAGCTGGAAGATAGTTTTTTTTTTTTTTTTTTTTTTTTCTATTTATCCTTCTTTTATCCAATTCAGCTTGGATCCAAGTCCATAAATGGAGGATGCATGATTTAAAAGGCCAATGCATACATTCAGTGATTTGGAGTAAGAAGTTATAAATAAAAATACAAGCAATTTTGTGTGTTTCTGAGATGAAACATTCAGACTCCAGTACGTGGAAGCTTATGGAACATAGTTACTGCAGTCTGTGCATTTCCTTTTTCCTTTGTAGCTTCCACGTTTAAAAATAGCTAACCCTGGTTACCTGGTATGTTGACATAATCAGCTCCTTCTGCATTTCCTTTTAGGATTTTTATTTAGTATTTATCACCATAACTAGTAGCTAATAATATGAATGATCAGAGATTAAATAAGATAAACAAACTTGAAATTGTGCAGTGATAAAAATGCAGCCATGTTGTTGAAATGTGTTTAGGGCAGTGGAGCTTCTGCAAGTGCTGAAATCGACTGCCTTGGATTTACTGACCTATGTGCAAAACAACAGCAGACCATCAGTTGATAGTAGAGACTACTAGATGCTTTGGAAAGGTCGAGAGCATTGTTTGGAAACACTTTTTTATAATCCAGTGTTTCAAAATTTCCTGCGAGACACTTAAAGAGTTTAAGTGAAAACTATTTCTCCTTATTTTATTTAAACTGTATGAATTATACTTGCCCAGCAGTTAAAAAGAAACTTAAGTATTTTTCTAGAACTATTTGTCTTCAGGTTTACTGCTGTAACTGTTTCTGCTGGAAACTGTTGATACAGTAAGCACATCATCATGTTGTGCTTACTGTATCAACAGTACGTATGCTGACCGCTCCATGTGAACCAGTATGTAGTACTTATATATATGTTTGTAATGTAGTTCTTATATCTTATGGCTAAGCAGGGGAAGTCTTGAATTTCTTGGAGGATGATCTCTGCAAGTTCCCTCTGGGACTAATCATTCCTGAATAACTGCTGCTGAAGTTGCAGGGGATTAGGATAGAACTTGAAAAAACAAGTAGATTTTTAAGCTCTGCGTTCTATTGTCTTGAAGAGATCAAGAGGCTTTGAATCTTCTGTAGATAAGCTGGTATGAAATCCCTTCATCTCTGTATCATCCTGATGGTTCAGACTGGGAGAAGTCTGGGGAGGAAAGAGGCACAGAGGAAATGGGTTTGCATTCCATGGCCTTTGCAGAGAAAACAAATATCCATTTCCCCTCCTGTTTTGCATTCTCATCAGTAACGGTGCTTGAAGTTCTATTTACAGTTTTTTAAGGTTTATATAACCTTGGAAGGAATGAATGTTTGGGTTAGTGCCAGGATCCTCATTATCAAGGCATCACTTTTAAGTGATCTTTTATTATGCCAAAGTAACTGGTCCCCAGTTCAGCAATTTGGAATAGCTAATCTGTCATTTTGGATTTATTGCTCGGTCTGGTAGTGCTTTTTGTTCATCTGCAAGTGATGATCTGTTTTTCTGAGCTGGGAAGTGAAAATGAGACTAAAGGTATCCACATTCCTTCCTGTAAACACGCTGCAGTTCAGATTATTTTGACATTGTGGTGTAAATGGGCGCCCAAACTTAGGAAAGTTTATAGTATTGTGCAATACTTCTCCTACACTGAAAATATCTCGTAATAAAAATCTTTAAAAGTTTTTTGAGAGGGAATACTTCCAGAAAAATGGTAAGGCTGTGATTATATGAAAACAGCACGGAACAAGGTTTCTCCCTTTCCTCCCCTCCAGTGAGCTACCCAGAGACTTCGGGCTCTTCAGAGGGGTTGGTCAGCAATTGGTTGAATAGGAGAGAATTAAGCACAGTGTTAAAATTGTTTTCTTTGTCCTTCTACTTCTGGAATTGTTTTTAGCCCTTTGGCAGTTGAGATCAAGAACTCTGCCATAGGTTTAGTATGGCAGCCCTCGTGGGGGCAGCCTGCAGTGCCAGGGTCTCGCAGCAGCCCCGTGGGCAAGTGAGGGCGTGCTGAATGCTTCGTGTGTCGGTAGCTGCCTGGAATTGCAGGTATTTGCATAAGTATTTTCATCAAAGATAGGTGAAAACTTTTATGTGGAGAGGCAGTGTGACCATTGGTAAAGGCCTCCAGAGCTGACAGAAATAGCAACACCTCTAGTGTTTAATTTGGTTTTGTTGACCGTTATTACCCAACGCAGGGGGAAGGAGGTACGCCTTACGCAGAACGCTGCAGCCTTCCTCTGTGAAGTGAGTCCTGGGAGAACATCATGAGAAGATGGCCCTTAGTAGATGATTAGCAATGGGAATCCCTTGGAGGCTGGAGCGAAGATGATTTTTCTTTGAGTAACTGCATTTTTTGTCCTTTTGAGTTGTTTTTTGAAAGAATAATCCTTGCAGCCCATGCAGCATGATGGCTGACTATAGTGACTTCTGTTATTTATAGTGTCAGCACGTGCTATGAAAGTATACATTTAGCTTGATGTTAGCCGCTTTCCCAATGTGGCAACCTTATCAGGAGTATTTTTCTTGTCCTCAGTTAACGAGTTTAGTTCTACTCTTTGGTACTGAAAGTATTTTTAACAAGCAGCACCTATTGTGGGAACATCACACACACATCTACTACACTGGTGTAGTAGAAAATTCACTGTCCGCAGCTTCATTTTTCCATCTGGTCCTATTCTCACAGCCTCTTCTGTTATGAACTTCTTATGAAAAAGCATGGACATCAATAATCATACTTGGTGTGGGGAGGAGAGGCATGTCAGAAGGAAGTAAATAGTGTTCCGTTATTAACATTGCTTTTCCTGTGACACCTGGGGGGTTGTCACTGAAGAGGCACCTTGTTCAGGCAGGAGCAGTACTTGTCTGTACCCTGGGCAAAACATTACAGATGAAATCTTGTTGGCAAAGCTGTGTATCTGATTTGTATTAATGGTATGGAATCCCTTAGGACACCGTGTGATTCACTTTTAACTCTGTAACTTTCACTCTCGTTTTAGAAGCTTGTGCCCATTCTGTGTTGCTACAGGAGTTGCATGTAATAGATACTCAGTAGTTACACAATAGATTAAACTAAGCTTTAGTCCTGACATAAATAGGAAAGAAGGAAGGCACAGAAGCACCAGTCTGTGAATTTTATGCTTGAGCTGCCAGGATTCATATAGTGCAAATGATTTTCCTAAGATATTTAGGTGCATTCTCTCTAAATTCAGTTATTACTTCAAACTTCAGCGTTGTAGTTATGCAGTCAGGTTTTAGTGTGCGGTAAGTGGCATTACTCATAGGTTGTCTGTTAAGCATGCTATTTTGAAATGCATAGTTGTGAGTTTGGTAAGAGCTCTTGAGAAGCTCCAGTTTTAGAAGAAGAAACCATTCTGAATTGTTTGCATATCAAATGCTCAACAAAAGCCAAAACAAAATGCAGTGAAAAACACAGGTTCTCTCTGGTAGATAGATGTCCTTAAATGTCTTTTTTTTTTTTTTTTTTTTTTGCCAACTTTCCCATATTAAAAGGAAACATTAATATCTTACTATGAACTAACAGCCACGGGATACAACAAGGTACTTAATTGAACAGGTTTGTGTGTGCCTGGAAGTCTTCCTACTGAATTATGCTGAAAGCTTCAGCAACCTGCCGTTACTTAACTAAGGGATGGAACTAATTCTTCACCAGGAGATCTCAAAAGCTCTACATGAAAATGTAAAAAGAAAATCTTACTCTGTGTTGGAGCAGAGCGGATGTAATTTTTTTTTGTCCTGTCTTAGATTTGAGTCTTCCAACATATGATTTCTTTCATGGTGTGGGCATGTTTGTGTCAATTAAGGTTAAGGAAATGTGAGACTTGGTGATGTAATCAAGTCTTAAAATATGATGTTGATTATTAGCAGAATGCTGTGTTCAAGCAAATCTCCATAATACATGTGCAGCAGTATCTTTCCCTGTGATTACTGAATGGTTGCTATTTTGGGAGTATTTCAGAGCTCAGTTTCAAGTGCTCTTGGGAAAGAAAGTAGGCGAGCTTCCAATAGGCTAGTTTTCTTCTGATGGTAAAGCTGCAGAGGGGAAATTTAAAAGCCCAGGTGTCGTACATTTGTACAAGTTAATCTATGAAACTTCATTTTCCTGAAGCAGGGAATCAACACAACCCTTCATTTCTGAGACTTTCTGCTTTTCTTCCTTCCTGCAACAGTGTCATCTTTTTGATCAGAGGCTTTTTGACTGTTTAGCAGACAGATGTAGACAGATATATAATAACCACTGCAGGCTGAACTGTACCACGCTGTTCCTGTGTGAATCTCCTTCTGTCAGGGTCTATCTGTGCTGTAGTCACAGGACCTGAATTAGCCTTTACAGACCTCTGTGCTGCTGTGGCAAGAGATGTGTACCAGTCTGTAAGCCAGCTAGTTCTAGGCGAGCTCTGCGACCTCCAGCTATGCTCCGATCTCCGTACATCTTTCCATTATTCATTCCCAAACCTGCATCTGAAGTAAGGCAAGAAAAAGTGGTAGAGTCACCTTTAGCTATTCTTTCCCTGTTCCATGATGTTTCTTTGTGTTTAAAACAATCAAGACAGCTGAACTCTGCATATATTTACTTGCAGACACATTGCAGATTATTCTGGATTGCATGTAGTGACATAACTAGTATCTCTGTGCCTGATCTGGTTGCCTGGATGAAAATACAGTATAGTTGTTTCCACAGTGCATTTTGAGTTGAAAAGTTTTATCATCTATTCCCCCCCCAAGAGAAAGTTATCTTCTAAGTATTTATTCCTGAAGAATAAAGCTTAATGGCAGAATAGTAAAACAATATAATTATTCTTAGAATAATAAAAATCTGCTACACAAGCAGCAGATCCCTTAAGTGATCTTCGATTTGAGATGGCGTTATTTTATTGCAGCCTGTTTTTTCCAATTTGTAGGTTAGAACACCTGTTTGTTGGTATACCAAATCAGAGGTGTTTGCGTATGCATTTTGGAAATCGGCCTTAGTGTTTCTTACTCTTTCTTAGGAACATTAAGAAAGAAAAAAATGGAAAAAAAAAAAAAAAAAAGCATGATACTTACTTTAAAAAAAAAAAAAAAAAGGATAAAAAAGGGCATGATACGTAACAAGCATTTTTTATGAGATGGAAATTAACTTGTCAGTGTCCTAAGAAAATGTCTTCAAGAAAAACAGTTAATTTCAAGAAAATGTCAGCATTTAGATATTTTTTTTTTTAAAAAAGGTGTTCACTGTGTTTAGTCTGTCTTTCCAAATTTTGTAAGCATCTTTCTGTTCTGCCTTTGAAGAGGTTTTTAAATTCTGTCAGCAATTTTGGCTGTTACTGTTGCTAAAAACTTGTGTAATTATCTGGTTAGTCACAAGATGAGTATTCATGAAGGGTAGTGTGCTTTGAGTATTTGTATCAGAGCAAAGCTTCTTCACCTCACTCAAGCATTGTACCTCTGTACATACATGAAGAGAATGCTTTTTCTTTATCCTAGAATAAATATTAATTCACAGGTCTGCAAACAGCTGCAAACATTGCTAGCTTCAAAAGATCTGGATTTTATTGGTAATTCTTGTAATTATTTTTACAAAACTCTTGTGAAAGCTGGATGTAAAGAATCTGGGATGGGAGAAACAAAGTGTGTTCAGTTATGTGATTGAATTTAACATTTCTAGTTTAAAAGGATGCAAATAGGGTCTGCATTGTACTGTGGAAGAAAAAGATGTAAAATGTCCTGGATTTTGGACTCCATGTTGAAGCTTAAGAGAAATTGTCCTAAGCACGTGGGTGTTTTTCTGTTACAGCTGCGCCGCATGCAGGAGATGATTGCACAGATGCAAGCCCAAATGAGGATGAAGCCCAGTGATGATTAAGATGTTTAACATCTGGATGCATCAGGTATGACTTTTCTGACATTTTACTCCTCCTACAGAAGATTTTCATAGTGATTGTTGTCAGTTTTGCACTTTTTTGGCACATTAGAGTGAGTGAAGAAATCTTGTAGCAAATACGGTTTCTTCAGAAATTCTGCTTTCTACAGCTTTTCTGGCATAATTTCCCTCTTAAATGCAAGAATAAAACATAGAATATGAGGAGTCTTGTTGCTTAGTATTTCAGTTTAATATTCCAGTTGTGATTGCTGGTCTTCTGGAATGTAAAGCTTGAATAAAATGGATTATATTATCCCTTATGACCTTGTGGCAGCTGCCAACATTCCAAGCCTAAAATAAGGAGATTTTTGTTGCCTTTATTTGAACCTTCAGTCTTCCTGTTTATATTAAATAAATAAATAAAGAATCTCCTAAGGAATAAGATGACTTACTGGATTCCTGTTTAAGCAGAAGTTGAAGGTTTTAATGGTATGTGTACTGTGATCTTTCAGTGAAGTAGTTAAGGGAAAGAAGTAATTCAGACTTAGGTTTCTTACTCTTACAATTCCAAATCTTGTGGGTAGGGGAGTCTTCACATCAAGTCTTCCAACTTTCATACGAAGATGTATATTCCCACAGCTGGAGATTTAAACTCTGAGGTTAATTTGTGGCTGACCATGCAGCGTATGTGATATCGGTGTCTGACATAAAGCTCTCATTTCCTCAGACAGGAGCTGGTAATTATGCAGACTGTTAAATATTTCAGCTTGAACTGAAGGTCCCAAGATTTCATGCCAACTTTATCATAAGGCCAGACTCCGGCGTCTTGTGAAAAAAGCTGTTTGATGCAGGAAACCTTATGTAGTGTAAATTACCATTGCTATTTGCAAGCAAGCTCAATTATTTTTGTGAGTTACAAATCATGCTTAATAGCATGCATCCTTTAAAGTTATATTTGGTAAGAAAAAAGCACCCTAAATCTAATTGCCTTGTCTATAGTTGCTTACAGAGCATAGCATGTCTGAAATTGGCATCTGAGGGCTCACAGTAAGGGTTAGCCGGCAATGGCACCAGATTCCGTGTGTTTCACAGCTGCTGGCAATACTGAATATGGTATTTATGAAAACAAATTGCAGCATGGTGTGTCCCAAGCTGAATTAGCAGCCATGGCTACATAAGTAAACAAAGTTCTGAGCATGCTTACGTGTATCCAAGTGAAATGGTACTTTTTAGATAGTTCGCTAATCTGGAATACATCTTGGATCACTAAATGTGTTAAGCAGGAAATCTCTCCAGTTTAGGCTGCGTGATCTTGTAGTGATTTAGTTTGAACCAAATCGTAAGAGTTTCCTGATCTGAAATAGTCAATGTGAAAAAAGTTGACAAGGATTTGAGTGAGATCTTCATGTGCAAAGGTCCTGCTGGTTTTTTGGAATCTGCTAAGCTAGATTTCTGCAGCTGCTAGGGAAATCGTATTGTTTGATAGATTGCTTTCAGGAAAGTGTTTTGAAATTTTTTTGGTAACCTTTCAGATACTAATTGATAGACTTTAATATAACTTGTTGGCTAACATGCACACTGAGAACTGCAGCTGCAGTCCTGCTAGACTGGAGTGTGGCTGTATGAGCCCATCAGTATGTTGAAGTGAATCCTCATCAAGAACATATCCCTAGGGAAGTTTCTCTCCTGTATGTTAACTGGCTTCAGATAAAGAGGAATGATGATTTCAACCTCCACTATTCCCATCAAATTTATTTGTGGTATTTTATTGAATACGTTATTTCCAGAGAAAGCAGGAAACTTGTAATTAACACAGGAGTTAACAGAACAAAAATGTCAACACGCATCAAAATATACTTGATGCCTTTTCATTTTATTGCAGCTTATCTCAAGCATCTCTTAGGCTCTAGTTCTACAAGCATTTACGTGTTAGCCTATGACAGCACTGCTACTGAAAGCATTGTCTCTCTTCCCGTTGCTTTTTTGTACTTATCTTTACACTAAGAATATGTAACTTCGTAGACAACGAGTAAAGTTACTGTTTTCACTGTTCTTATTTTGGATGAATACGTATTTATACATTTTCTTCAGAAATCCCTTAAACCTCTGTAAAGCTCACACAAAGGTGTTTTCAGGCATTTTGGGAAAGAACAATGTGGTGTAAGTGTCTTCACGGATAAGAGCTGGAGAGTGAGCAGTTGGATAATTAATGCAGTGATGTCCAAGTATGTGAAATACCCACTTCTGGGCTTCAGATGTACTTTGGGATGGGGTGGAGAAGATTGCTGAATGTCTGGGGGCTTTCTCTGAAGAGTCTTGCATTGCATGATGATAAAGGTGAAATCAAATCTTCCCCCCAAAGACCAGCAAGTCGGTATAGCATAAAATGCTCTAAAGAAGGGTTGGCTGGAAGGAAGGTCTGGTTTATCTGGTCCCCTTTGAATAGGGGCGTCTTTAAAAGTTTATGGAAGGAGTGAAGGGAGAATTGGCTGCCAGCAGTTTCCTTCAGTTTCCTTTGCTTTCAGGCTAGTGTAAGAGAAGTGTGGGGGGGTGACATAGGTCAAGGTTGTGGGCAGTGGGCTGTTTTGTTGTTGTTGTTTTTGTTTTGAGAAGTAGAAATCTGAGGGGAAGTGAAGAAAAGCACTGGTGGAGACTGAGGAAAGGAAGATGATTTTGTGAACAGTAGCAACCACTGTGCCCAGTGCAATTTTTGACACAAGTCTGTGAGTACTTACTCTACATGATAGTGCTGATTAAGAGAGCTTTTCAGAGTGGTTTTCCACCTAAATATTTTCTACAAATCGTACATGTAGAGTTGTTTGTGGCAGGCAGTGAGAGCACAGCCAGACATGAGAATAAAGGTAGAATAAGCAGGAACCATTTTCCCCCTACCTTTTGATACACTAATCCTATGAGTCCAGTGAAGCACAATAAAGACTTCAAGCCAAGTTTAATTTTCACATTTCTTGCTTCCAAAATGCAAGACTGCTGTTAAGTGGAGGGGCTTATTGCTTCTTAGATTTGGCAGTTCGAGTGAATGCTCACAGAAAAGAGATGGAGATCTGAAGTTACCAGAAACTAAAACAAATGCAGTTTTATTTGTTGGTTCCAATATGAAATTCTTCTTGCCTATTGAAATAAGTCTGCAGTAAGTCTAACAGCATATTTACTAGTTTCTGAACCTAACTCAGATGAGCAACTGTTAAGAAAAGCTGCAGTTATTTTTGTAAAGTGAGATGTTTATTGATGCTTTTCCCTTCCTTTTCTGCTTCTGAAAGTGTAGGTCTTTGCAATCTGTTTTTCTCTTGTTATTCTTACAAATCTGAATTGTCTGTCTGGCACACAGCTTCAAGATCATGGTGGGACAAAGCAGTAACAGAAACCAGGCAATGGAAAACAAATACAGCCAGCTGGAAATACAGTTATGGGTAGGGAAATGTATGGGGGGGGGGGGGGAACATTTAAAAATATCTGTAGGATGTTAATTTTTTAGTAAAGCTCATGATTTCCATGAGTATATTAAAGCTTTCTGAGCTTTCTAACACTGTTCTGATTCTAGATCAGAACTGATTCTAGAACTGCTCTGAAGGCCCCATACAGCTAGTTCTTTAGTTCTACCAATGACCTGACAGCATTCAACAGAACACCACAACACATTGTCATAGCAACCAGCCTTCTAAAATGATGCTGCTGAATGCCAAATTGATCTGATGAGATGTCATTTGAGGAAGTAAAGATCATGTTGTAGTTTTTGGCAGCTGAAATTGAAAGCCTAGAGAATGTGGAGCTTTGGCAAATTGTCCTATTTGGAACAACCAGCTGGCACTGCCAGGGGATGTTTCTCTAGCTAGAAACTGGCTAGGGGAGTGCTGTCATTCTCCAGCACTTTTCAGCTCTTTAAACTTTGGAGTTGTTCAGCAAACCCTGCGTTGATGGATTAGCACAAATTTTGGTTTCCCTTAGAGAAAACTTCTGGTTTAATATCAACATTTTTCCTTTGCTACCGTACAGCAGAGTTGTACGGTACTGAACTGGTGTGGTTCCGCAGGACCTTGATGTTAACTTGTAGAGAGATCTCAGCAGTGTCCTTAAGAGCTGCCTTAGAGCTGGTGCCTGCCCACTTGGAGCTGGTGCTTGCCTGCTTTTGTGCATAATGTGAAGACAGCTAGGCACACTTCAGGTGGTGGACATTATATGGCTTTTAACCCTCATCATAGAGAACAAAAAAGCTTTCATTTGGACTTGTTCATCTAAAAATATCTTACGCCTATTAGCCCATACTGTTCTCAACTGGTAGATCAGTCGTCTTCCACTCGCAATCCAAGAACTTAAGAAGAGGTGATGTTGTGCCTGGACTGTCACCTTGGCTGTTCTACACTATCTCTGTTTGTGGTTTTTGACAGAAACTTAACTGTTCAGCTCTTCCCAGTAGGAAACTAGGTAGCACTTTGTTAAAGTTGTAGTCTTCAAATAACTGTACAGAAAAAATACGTGCCATTAATATGGCGTGTGGTGAGGTCGGTAAACCTGCTGCCATCATATGGCCTATTTAAAGAACCTTGCTTGGATGTTCTTCTCTGTACAACTTCTGTATGCAAAATTTCCCGGAGTTTGTCAAGACCTATTTCAATACGGAATAGAAATGGTGTCTCATTTCTAACTCTTAGGATAGATGCATCTTGAAAATTGCATCCCACTGAGACCAATTTCCAGAACTGCTCTGTTCCCTCTAGAGGAGAGCAGGGAGATAAATGACCCTCCCACCTCCCCAGAACAAAAACAGTCTCCATTTTGCAGACTTAGAGCTTTCCAAGGAATACGATGAGTTTGCGAAATGTAAAATGAAAACAATTGAAACACCCAAAAGCAAATTTTCTGATAATTTCACGTAGTACACAGAAATGTAAGCAAATGGATTAATGCAAATTGCCTTCATTTTTGCCGAGTGATCCCTGAATAGAGAGCAGATCAAATGCCTAATGGGTCCCTGCCGAAATCCTGTTTTTGTGGGGAAATGTCAGGGGTGAGTGGAAATGCATTTATTTGCTTTTTACTAATGTGTAGGTGCCTTGGGAAAGACTAAGGCCACAGTGCAGTGACATGCTCAGTTCCTGTGAATACGTGCAGTGGTACCTTGCATTCCTGCCTCTGTGAGGCTTGATTTCTCAGGAATGATACAATTTCAGTATTTCCACCTTTTATTGTATCTCAGTGACACTCTGCACTGGATGCAGAGGGTGAAGGGAGGTGTTTGCTGCCAGAGTTTCGTAGGCACTAGCGTGCCAAGGAGGGGGGCACACAGACCTTCTAGGGCCGTGCCAAGGCCTGACTTGTTATCGTGGTGGGCCTCTATATGCTTCAGGCAGCTTTTTACTCCATAAGCATTTTCAGAGAAACTTTTGTAATAGTTGTGGAGCTTGGAGCCTCGTATGTGTATATGACTCAGTGCACATTAAGCCTATTAGCACATTAAATTAACTGATAAATGTTGGAAAACAGTTCAAAAGCCAGTTTGGTAGCTGTATAGTTGGCTGATGGCATTTATTATGGAGAAATACAAGGTGTTGCTACAGACTAGCAAAAGGAAATGGAACGAACTTGAAGCATGGAACTCACCAGAGAATGACAAATTTAGCTATAACCCAGATTATTGAGGTTGTGAGTAACCACATGCATCAGAACTAGCAAACAACAGGACATGGGTTTTATCAAGTACTTAATGGTTTTGTTTTTCCAGGAGTTCTAACAAAGTTTCCAATTTTTTTTTTATTTTTTTTTTCTGATACAGAAGCTCCAGGGTTTAACTGTAAAGCCTTGTGGAAAGACTCAATTTCTCAAAGCTCTTGCCAGTGTTTGGAAAGCAAAATGGTTGTAGCTACAACATAAAATGGGTGATACTTAAAGAATTTAGGTCAGTAAGAAAATGTAACTGGTTATAAAACTTCCCTCCCTGGGAGCTGAGAACTGTAGGGGGAGACATGTCAAGTACCCTGCGTTGTAGTGGTGTCCTTTGAAGCAACTGAAGGGGGGCAAAGCAAGCCTGTTCCTTCCTAAGTCTTTTGTAACCTTTACAAAGGTAGGATCGGAACACGTGCATCAGGGTGCATGTGTAAGGGGTGCTGGTTGGGCTACTTGCCAATCACGTTTTAGTGGCATACTGCAGAAATGGATCTATTGCGGTGCATCACATAACGGTGGGAGTTCGTGTTGCAGGTGGAGGCATTCAGTAAAGACACATGCGGGAGTCCTAATGCATAAAAGTGGAGATAAAATCTGTAATGAACAGTATCAGCCTAATGTGTTGTAAAGTATTGCATCATAAGGAGATTAGGAAGAAAGCAGTGAAGTGAATCCACGCTGAAAATACGCAAACATACCTTGCCCAGTTATGTTCCACAAGCATAACAAAAACAGATACTGCATTGCTAGTGTTGGTAACACCTACACACTTGTGCCTGTAACCACAGTCTTCACGTTTATTGGCAACTCCGGTCTTTTTGTGAAATCAGTTACCACCTCCTCTTGATACGCCTTTCATAACAGATTGAAGGTATGCAGGCAATGGCAGGAATTTAGTTTCTTTTTTGTATTTGAAGTAACAGCGTAGCATGAGGTTAGTTTTGCATCTGCATTTTGAACGTGTTTAACAAAGTATGGACTCTGGCTTTAAAGCTTACTGCTGGCTTGCTTGTTCTGGTTATGTGAAGTGATGGCCTACTTGAGCTGTTAGGTAATTGCCATTCTCACAGTGGGAATTTTTTTCAATATATAAACAGCAAAGGACCCCGATTGTCAGCTTCCTCTCCTTGTTATCCCAGCTGTAATCAGCAAGTGCAGTCTGGATGGGTGTTGCACTCTACTTTCCTTGGCACAGCAACGTTTTCTAGGATATTTCTTTATTTCCATCCAGATGAATGTTTCTATTAAGCTGTTTTTTCCTTGTGTGAATGAGTACTTTTGGGACTGGAGAACCAGAGGGGTCCCAACTTCTAAATGTGCCACAGCTTTTTAAAGCAGGGCTTAATTTTCAGGAAAAGCTGGAATTCAGCTTTCTCCATAGCAGCCTTTTCAATTGGCAAGTGACTGCAGAGACATCCAAAACTGGTAGTCATTTCTGAAGCGAGAGGTCAGCATCCCTGCCTCCAGCCACGTCAGGCGGTGCTGCTGTATGAAGGCTTGGAAAAATGTTTGCTTTCCTTTTTTACCTAAGCAGTGTCATAAGTGTTCATACGTAATATTAATCTTGCTGCTTATTTTTAGCCATGTTTAGATGGCTAAAATTGAGTTGTTGTCATCACGAGTAATGCTTCACGTAACAGGCGGCAGTGGTTGATCTCGTGGGTTACTGTTTAAATGAGCCCTAACGCAGTGCTTGTGTTCTCACAGACCAGAGGGAGTGTGGGTGCCTAAGAAAGTATGCAACTAAAATAGATTCTTGTTTGTGCTTTCATTAGACATTTGTGATAAATATCTGGGGCCAAACTGTGTCAGGAACTCGCCGTTGTCATCAGCCAGCTCAGTCGACCAGCCCTAGTGCAGGTCTCTGCGGCAGCAACTTGGTGCCCCGCTCCCTGCGTTAAGCTGCTTCGCTAGGAGGGGGGCAGAAAGCCAGAAACGCTCCGACAGTGCTGAGAATTTGTCCGTTCTAATGCTCTGTTTTCCACTTTTGTTCACAGCAGTGTACACTTCTCTAAGTGGATGGGTGCTCTGTTTTCTTTGACCAAGTGGTAACGTTCAAATGCAAAAGCCGGATGCCGCAGATCAAGACCTGCGTTAAAACAAACACAAAGTCTGAAGATTGTGTTGTAAAACTGCTTGTTTTTATATATTCAATGTTAATCAAGTCATATTGTATCTTTTTTGAGTACTTTGGTAACACTGTCTTCATACTTCTAAATGTGTTTTTATTCTCCTTCCTATACCTTTTGATACAGAAATGCCTAGGGTATGCTGGTCGGGCTAGTCGTTGTGCGGGGTTTAAGGAGTTAATCGTGTACCTGCTAGATTCTTCTGAACCGTTTTGTGATTAATTCTAAAAGACTTTGTGGCCTGTTTACAGTAAATGTATGTGTGTTTGCACAGTATCCTAACTTTCACTTGCTATTTGAAGCCATTCTGTATTGTATCAGCTTTTTCCTAACTTTCTCTGTGATCTGATGACTTTTCAAGCTTCCTCTCTGGTGACTTGTATTTGTGTGATGTATGAGAAAATGTACAAGACACTGACGGTACACCAGTGGTGCAGAGAAGCTGGCTTTTCTAAATCATTGTGCCTTAAAATATTGTGAACACTATGCATGCCAGAAACTTCTGTGGATACCTCTGAAGATGTGTCTGCAGGTCTCAAGTATTGCTTGCAAGAATTCCCGTCACAGGCATCTTTCTCTCAGCTGAGTGATGGCATGTACCGAACCTTTTATATACCATGACACTAATTTTCATTGAGGTTTTGTAATAAATGTATGAATGTGGAAAAAGTTGAATTTTGGGGTGGTTTTTGTTGGCTTTGGCTGTTTTTACAAAGTTCGTTAGGCATCTTCTGATGTTGCTTAGGTCTGTAAATACCTTGGCAAATCTGATCATGCACCTTCGTGTAGGAATTCATAAACGTTGCTGTTTCCTGTATGTCGTTACATAGCTCCTTTGCATGCTTCTGTAGTCTTGTGTGTATTACATACACGTAAGTGTAAATTATCTTGCAAATATGGGATTCAGGTACTTTGTCTTCTGTCCTAAATGGGAGCGCCTTTCATGTAGGTATTAGCCCTAATTCTGCTGTCTAGAGATGACTGTTTCATCAGGATGGACTTAACAAAGTTTGCATCACAGGGAAGTGTATCTGGCCTGTGTTCAGAGTTAAACTGCATGAAATGGACGTAATGTTGTTATCTTGGCTACTGTACTAAGTTGAAAGAAGAATTGAGGTGACGGATTTGTTCTGAGATGCAAAGCCTCTGCAGGTTTTATGGAGGTTTGAATTTTAAGCATGTCTGTCAAGAGGGCCAAGGTGAGAGATTTAATTGTGAATGTTTTTTTTTTTCTCATGAGCTGTGTACAATTATGTTTGCCTTTCTTGGTTTTCTTCCAGAGTTCTGCATCATATTTTGCAACCTTCTTAAAATGATGCTGTCCGTTTGTACTTGTGAAAGCCAGGCCAGCCACACCCTTCCTGAGAAACCAGGACATTTAGTTGCAGACTGCAGTAGTTTTCTGAGCAAAGGTAACATGAAAGGTTCATCTTGCAAGAGGAACTGGCACTATAGGGAAGCAGGCTTTCAAAAGCATCTTGCCTTTAATTTTATTAAAAATGGAGCTTTTTCCCCCTCTCTTTTCAAAGCAAGGCACCTAGAATCGGTGTCACAGTTCTGGTGTGGGAAGCCTTACTGACCAGCAGCAGCCACTGATTCCAATTAGCCTGTGCCTCCCTCTGGCTTGGCAGTTCCAGCTGGAGCATTTTGTCTCAAAACCAGCCTCACAATACTACTGATACCTGAGTGTTTGCCTTCTTACGTAGACTTAATTTTTATGTCACTTCTTTGATACTGTCTGATGTTAATCTTCAGTTACTTTTGAACTTGATTTTGTTAAAATACTTAAGAACTGAAAGGGGGAATTTGTTAAGCTGCCTGCTGCTGTGAAGATCTCTGGAGAGATGGCTCTGACTAGAGCCTAATTTTGGATCTTGCATTTGCACTCTGTTGGCGTTGGCAGTGCCCCGGCTGTGGAAGACAAGTCCCTTTTTCTCTGTGAATTCCACCCAGGCCTTCTCCAGGCAAATGTTTGCCAGCAGTGGGACAAAGTACCCGCAGGTAACTGTTTTAATGACTCTGTTTAGGAGGATCAAGAAGCAGGCAACTGCAGTCCTTTCAGTCTTCATTAGTTTTAAAGCGCTGTGGCAGACTATTATACAACTCATGAAAGGCCCATTGGATTGTTGGTGCCTTTAATTGTGGTGTGGAGTCTCTAATGGTCTGTGGCTGTCTAGTATTTAAAATTGAGGAAATATGCTAACAGCTACATGAAATATTTTCTCTGATGCTTTGAATCAATGGCTAAAAGCAAGCTGGGAACAAACTAATAGGTTTTTAAAACATCCATGCCTCGGACTGCCAACTTCTGCTTTGGGATATGAGGTGTGCTTTCAACGAGCAGGTGGAAGACATGACAAGTTAGATGCTGGGATGACCGTAGGGATTTGAAAAGTTAGTGTTGTGGCATTGGTGCCAGTTTTGTTTTAGGGCATGGCCCTGTCTTTGTGCTTGTGCAGCCATCACCATGCTAAGGCTATCCCATCTTGTGTTTAGAAGTTTCAAGTCTGATTATTTACCTGACCTTGAAAGGTGGGAGAGATGAGCCCTCCCTGCAGCCATGGCAGCTGGTGGAAGGAGCTGGGTTCCCTGAGCCTTCCCCTCCCCATGCTTGCACCTTCACAGTTCAGTTGAGGTTCCTTTGAGCTGTGAAACCGTGGGCTAGTACCGATTTTGGAGCATTTTAGGTTCATTCCAGCTCTCTCCTGCCTCCTCTTAAAGCTGTACCGACAGCTTTCACCTAAAATAACTTCCAATGTTATTCTTAAAACGGCTTGGCAGAAAGGGACCGCTTTGGGACGTGTGTATTATGTACGTTACGTATATGATACTGGCTGCATTCATATTCCTCCGGTAGGCTTGCCGCGTGATTCAGGACTTCCCCCAGCCCTGGGAGACGCTAGCCGCGGAGCCGCCTCCCCTCCGGCCCCCAGCAGCTCGCTGCTTTTCTCCTCTCCCACGGCGCCCCCCCTCCCCCCCGGGAGCAGGCACCGTTCCCGGGGGGCGCGGCGCTGCCGCGGGGCCGAGCGCGGAGCCGGGAGCGGGGCGTGCGCCCGGGGCGGGGCGGGCCGGGATTGGCGGGGCCGGGATTGGCCGTGCCGAGCCGTGCCGGGCCGTGCCGAGCCGGGCCGGCCCCGTCCGCGGCAGCCCCGCGCTGGTGGCGCTCCCGGCACCATGAGCACCGGCATGCGCTACAAGAGCAAACTGGTCAACCCAGGTGAGGCGGCGGGCCGGGGGGGGACGCGCGGCCGCTCCGCCCCGGGCCCCGGCGCAGCCGTCCCTCACGGCCCCTTCTCTCTTCTTTTCTCTCCCCGCTGCCGGCTCCCGCCGCGGGCATCCCGCCCTCGCCTGCCCCGCTCGCCTCGATGCGCCCCGCAGAGGAGAAGCAGGTAGGTGACCTCGCCCGGCCCGGCCCGAGCGCCCCCAGCTCTCCCGGGGTGGTGCCCTGGCACCTGAGCGCGGCAGCGTTCAGCCCCGGCTGCTCTGAGCTGGGCTCATCCGGGGAACGCGCCCTTGCTTTGCTTCATCCCCCCCTGCTTTGGATGGGGTTTCCTTTTTTCCCTTTCTCTATAGTGCACCGAGTAGCTTGGGATGCAGATAGGCAGCGCAGGGGCTGGACCAGGCTTTTCAGCATTAGGAGCACGTCGCCCATCGCTCCCTCTCCCCTCCGCAGCACAGATGCGCAGGCACTGACCCAGTCGTGCCGCTCCTTGCTGGCGCAGCACATCACCTCCTTGCAGGCAGCCCGAAGCTGGGCGTTAGGGAACATCTGCTTGGCTTTGCAAAGCAAATAGCTCTTCGGAGACATGTCTCTGAGTCCTGGAGAGATAGAGGGGGTGATGCAATCCGATGACATCGACGGTTGTGTTTTGGTTCATCGTTTGGTATTTGGAGGGGTTTAGGGTGTTTCATGGGAAGAATTTTTCTCCGCTGGGCTTGATTGTCTGTGTAAGAGGTAAGCAGCAGAGTGCCATGTGCTCCTTAGCACCCGTCATCGTGATTACGGGCGATGTCTGCTGAAAATGAGCTTGGAAAAGCTTTTGTGCCTCACAAAGGTAGGGATGGAGGCGATGGTTGACACAGCAGGGCAGTGCGGTGGGGCTATGCAGCAGGAAGAAATCCACCCATTCCCAGCCTGGTTTGCACTTCTTTGGGGTCTGCTTTATTTCTGTCTGGGGCTGTAATTCCCCATGAAGCAAACACCTTGCCTACCGAGGCAGTGGCACCACACAGCCTTTCTGGACCACAAAGAAGCAGACTAATTATGTAGCAGCTTAGGCGTTCACCCAGGCACTGCAAGAAATGGTGTTTCCCTATAGCGCAGTGGGTGCTTGCGAAAAGACACGTGTGTGTTTTTGTGAGCTGCTGACTGCAGTGGTGAGAGGAACAAAGTAAATCCAGTGGTAATGGGATAATGGGGTCTTATCAGGCACATTTTTCTCGAGCTACGGGAGTTTTACTAGCATCTTGTAGCTATTTGTCAGTATATTGCCGTTATTCCAATTCTTTTTTTATTTCTGGAGGGGAACAATGCAGGCTGTGTTCTGAAATGACAGAAAAATCAGGGTAAGCTGTGAACTGAAGAGGAGATTTGTGACCTAAAAATCACGCTGCCCTTTAGCTTACTTGTCCTTAAACAAAGAGGGAAGCAGGTTCTATGTAGGGCTCCTTTCTGCTCGCTCCCCAGAGTAAGAAGTGCAGAAGGTATCAGCGTGCTTTGGTGTAGATGTTAGTGTAATTCCTAACGACCTTTGTCACGCTTTATAGGCAAGAGTGGGCTGGAGACTATAGCCCAAAGTGTCTGTGTTTGCAGGATGGCATAGGCTCTTCTGGCACGGAAGTGGTCTTTCCTCAAGTCTGGAGGTGTGGACGTGTGTGTCCCTGTGTTTTGTGCTGAGTGTAGAGCGCGTCTTGCGTGACAGAGCATGGTGAATTATGAATTTGTGCCAGCTGTATTACTTGCGGATGGTGGAGGGAAACCAAGCTGTGCATACAAAGCAATCCACTGAAATGAGAGTGAGCGTACTAAACCACAAATGATAGCCTTATTTAGCATCCTTCAAGAGCAGGGATTTTCTTCCTGTGCCACCTTTTTCCAATCCTCTTGCATCTGGCAGCAAGTACCAATTTTAAAAGGTTTACTGAAGCTGCAGTTCTTGCCTGAACCATATTTTTTTTTAAATGTTATAAAAGCTAAGGAGAGGGCAGTACAATAGGTTGCATATAAGCAGGGTAGTAAAATAATAATGGTAATGAGTTGCTGAGTCAAAAAAAAAACAGGAACAGTGTGGTGTCAAAGAATGTGTGTTCATCTTCCCTCAGATAATAGTCAGGGCTGATGCATTGTCTGGGTCCAGGGAACTCTGATTTGGGGGTTTGGCTTCTTGTGGCTACTGCTTATGAAGAGAAAACAACAGTAGATTCTCCCTGTTTTCCAGTTTTCTCAGGTTCTTCACCTTTGATTTTCAAAGTGTGTTTGGCTCTGAACTCATGTGCCACTGAAGTCAGGGGAGGTTTGCCCGTGCGCAGAGCACCCACGGGGAAGGACCCTGCTTTAGGACCCTGGACTAGGAGAACCAATCTCTGGTCCGAAGCTCTACAGCAAGGAGCTTGGTGTCACCAATCAGCCTCCGTTCAGCACCTGTCGTATCAGGATGGTTTCTCGCCTAGGAACTCACGTACTGCTGGAGAGCTTTCTAAGAGGGAAAGCCTCTTGTGGCGAAGCTGGGTAGGCAGATGAGGCTGTGGCTAATAACCCGTGTGCATAAGAGTAGGCCATGTGTAAGGGAAACCTAGCAATTTGTCGCAAGGCTGTATATTGACTTGAGTACCAAACAGGGCAGTGCAGCTTGAGGACACTCAGCCAAAGCCCAGGGTATCGCTGTGGGAGGAGTACAGGTGAAACCTCCTAAATACCCAGTTAAACTGGAGTCTCTTGGCACGCTCCTGCAGAACGTGCCTCCTAGCTCTTGTTGTTGGCGTGTGTTTGTTTGGGGTGTTACCTTGCCGTGTCTCTGGAGCTGGCTCCTGCTCGCTCAGGCCCGTGTCTCTGCAGTTCTTTGAAGTCATTGTTTCTCTTTACATCAGGAGGATGGGAACCTCTCCTTCCCAAGTTGATCTCTCCACCCCATCAACTTGCAAAGCTGTTTGGGTGTGGGAGCAGAGACTACCTGGTGGATCCAGTTCTTTCAGTGGCTTTGAAATTACAGGGCTGTGCCTTTTGCATTCAGCTTGGTCTTTTTCTCTTCTTAAGTATATGTTGAAGTGATCTGCTTGTCAGTGAAAACATACATAGGGGGTACTGTGTATAAAGAGGATGCTGTGCAAAAGGTTGTTTGGCTGAGGAATGGTTTCAGTGCGAGCTTGGGCATTGAGAACTCCTGAATTTGTTGCATTGGTCTGTTTTTGAGATTCTGGGTTTTATATCTTCAAAATGTGTAATTCCTTAGCTTTCTTCTTAAGGGAAAAAAATAAAAAGAAAAAAAAAGTCAGGGATTTCCATTGTTACTGGAGTGGTAGATTTGTTACAAAAGCAGAGTTGCCTCTCATCTCAAATGGCAACTGTGCCAACACAGAGCATCAGTTTAAGGTCAACCTTCAGCCTAGTCTTGCCTACCAGATAACTGGCAGATGGAAATCCCCCCATCCCTGCTAATATGAGCTGCCGCCTTCTCCTTTTTTCTACTGTGTTTGCAGAGAGAAAAACCCAGGTGGGCTTACAAGAACTGCGTAACGCGCCTTTGCGTAGTGCAGAGGTACCAGAGATACTTCTAGATGCCGCCCGTGACACGCTGCAGGTGGCTGCTCATGACAAAGAGCAGATTAGGCGGAGGGAGGCGTGGTGATTCCTGTGTCTTGAACTAGTTGAGGATGACCTTAGCGTGACTTCAGTTTCTGTGTACTTGTATGTGACGAGAATAGCTTAGCTGAATTTTGTGAAATACATGATGAAATGTGCTGCGTGAGGGATAGGTTCCCATGTGCAGCAGTTTGCTGCTGGGCAGATCTCGGCCTCCAACTCTGTGCTGGAGCAGCCTGGAGGATTCATACCTGTGCTACGTGGCTGCAGCATTTTTATCTTTCACCGAAGTTTCACCTTAAAGTAACTCTTATTGTGATCTTGTGTTGTGGGGAAAGCTGTGCTTTCTTGTGCCTGTGCTTATACAGAAAACACGGAACCTTGAAGAGAAACAGTTCTACAGGCTTTTTAATTTTCTCAAGGTTAACCCCATGATTTTATAGGGTTTTATTGTGATTCTTTGAGTCATTGGGAGTGGCAACAGGGATCTGTGTTCCTGTGCACAAGTCTGTCGTGATCTGTATCAATTCACATGGGGTGGTTGTGGTGAGGCTTTTTTCTCTAGGAGAAAGCAGAATGATGTTTGCAGCTGGCACGCGGGTGTTTCGCCACAGCTGGATCATCTCTCACCGTGTCATCGATTGCCCTGGGTGAGGCTGCCTCGCTTTAACTCTCCATGGTAATGCTTCTTCCAACCTGTGTTTTTCAATAGTGGTCTTGCATCCTGGCCACCAATACGTGCCTGCCAGAAAGGGAGTAGCAAATTAGTCACAGAATCTAGAGCTAAACACTGGAAATGGTCTTAAAGCAGCACATCTCTGCTTGTTGTTCTGCTGTCCCCGCGTATCTTGGCCAGACATAGCATAGGGATGGAAGCTTTTACTTCTCTGTAAGAAGCCTTGTGTGTTTCATTCATTTTTTTTTGGCCCGTTTCAAAAGGCAAGGTTGGTCCCTTGCCCTCCAAACTGGGCAAGGGCTCAGTGCTCAGCACAGTGTCAGGAGCTGGGTGGGACTGCAGCAGGTCGAGAGATTCGGCCCTACTTGTCCTTCTGCTGTGCATCTGTCTGAACAGCCCTGCTGCAGGAGGCCCCTGGGTCACACAGACAGGCTATTCTGGGCTCTGGAGGGATGTCCATCCTGGGCACTTTGACTTCTTTTCTTTTTTTCCCCTTTTTCTTCTGTCTGCCCTTAGAAAAGGGCTGTAAAAGCAGGTCAGTACATGGGCTGCATGGTGAAACAGGACTGCTGGTGAGCTGGGCACAGTCTGCCTCCTGCTGCTGCTGCTCTCTCTCTTCAATTATTTATGCTCCAAATGGATGAAATGGTCATCAGCACAGGGCTGGGGAGGGGTCCGGCCCTCAGTGTGAGTAGCAATCTGCAGTTCATGAAAAGGAGAAGTAAATGTTTCCTGCACAGGGATTTTTGTCCCTTGAATTTCCACGAACTGCTTGGCTACTTTCATGTGTGTCCAAAATTGTGCTGCCCTTATGTGAATTGGGCAGGGCCATTTTGGGCACACTAGCCAAATGTGTAAGTGTGGCAGATGTTGTGCTCTGATCCTCGCTGATGCTTACGAAGTAGCAGTTTGTTTAACCCCAAGAGATGCTTGTGACACTGTTGCTCAGCTGTTGGGTTGCAGCCTGCCTTATGAAGGGCAGTTCATAGGTACAGAGGTGAAAGTGTTGCTGCTGTCTAAATGAAGGAGAAACCCAATCCCTGCATGCTTTAGTTCTTCAAAGTCAAGGAGTCTCATGCAACCTCTTAATGCTCTATTTTATCATTAGGAATAATACCAACTGCACACCAATGCTGTTCTCTGCCCGACTGTCCTGGCAGGAAATAGACGTAAGGCTGTTGTGACAGTCCCGTCCTGCCCTTCGAGCAGAGGGTGCTTTGCTGCGAGGTCTGAGGAGAAGCTAGTCTGGAGAGAAACTGCCTGAGTCTGCTGTCTTCTGGAGCCCGTACAGCTCCCCTGTCTTGGCCGAAGTTGCTGTTTGTTAAATACCCAACGAAATGGACACCTTGGGAACCCAGGGAGGGTTCTGTGTTCAGCCAGCTGGTTGCTCACTGTGCCAGGCCAGGTTGGGTCCCCGCTGTGTTAGAGCTCTGCTGAATTAGTTTTAAATATTCAGTCCAAGGGGTTTCCCCAGCAGTTCTGCGTCACCCCACTGCTGTAGCGGTGGCTGCTGTAGCTATGCTGCTGCTGTCAGCTGGAGCTCACGTGTGCTGAATCCGCACCTGGAGAGCTCTGCTCCATCTCTAACGTTTCAAGCACTTCCTGCTGAGATATCTGCTAACTAAGCCAGGAGGGTTTCTCTCATTTCTCTTCCAGTTCAGGTGACTTCTGTGCTACTTTTTTTCTGGATAGCAGAGTATGAACTGGAGGACACCTTCTTTGCTCCCCCCCACAGCTTTCTTGCCTGACCAACATTAGATCTTTGTCCTGTTCCTGCCCCAGGCAGAGATTTCCTTGGGGCAGTGAAATCTCCCAGAGCAGCCCTCCGTTACTTATAAGCAAATATGCGACATCTCTGATACATTGTGTGACTTCAGATTTTTGTGAGGCATATGCAAGTTGTTTCATAGCATACTGGAATAATTCCACGCGGGCTGGATTTTGTCTCTCTGTGTGTGTATGTCTACAGTGTGGTTAGCCTCGAAGCACAGGAAAAATATTTGTCGGCTGTTACGCATTCCTTTTGTCCCAAAGAATCGTCCCTGGAGCAGTGAAGAGATTTGCAGTCATCGTGTTCCCACAGGGATGTTCAGGAGCTGGATTTGTGTGTGGTGTATCAGAAAGGCTGGGATCACATCCCAGAACATGTGCTCCTCATCAGTGTGTGTGCTGCTGTTCACCCGTGACTTGCTATCCCAGATAAATTGTTTAAAAAGAGTCGTGGAAGGTGGTACTGAGTGTGCCGAGGGGAAGGGTTTGTTTGTGTGACGCTACCCAGAGCGGCTGGACCGCACAAAGCCAAAGACGTCTTCTGCTGCTCCCAGTTCAAGTAAGAGTCCTTTATGTTTTGAGGCCTGAATAGATTAGCATTTTTAATTCCCCGTCTTGTAGGAGTGTATTTCCAGCACATTAATTGGAATCTTACGGCTTGCTAACACTCAGCTGTAGACTGCAGTGCCTTCCCTCGGCTGTCACTCCCAGCCCTACCTACCTGTGTCACCCCGAGCGCTGCCACGGCAGCTACGTGCTGGAGGGAGCTGGGAGGGAGCAGCAGAGGGCTGCGGGGCCCGGCTTGCTGGTGAGCACAGCTTGGCCAAGTGTTGGCCAAGAGGAAGTAAAACCCTGTGCAAGCATCTGCAAGGGTGTGATGCCAAGAGTGGGAGGAGGATTGTTTAGCTTTAGTACAACTGTCTGCTGCTGAAATCAAGAAAAAAAGGGGCGGGGGGGGGGGAGAAAAGGAGAGGGGGTAGATGTTAAAGCTGAAGTTAGTTTCTAGAAGAGAGATACAGCTATGCCGTGCAGGACAGCACAACGCAGGGATGCTCGAGGTGGCAGAAACCTCGCTGGGTGCAGCTGGGCAGTCTGCAGCTTGCATCAGCCTGGTGGCGTGCCAGCGAGGGCGAAGGAGGCTCAGGGCGAAGACTGCACAAGTCCGGTGTGCTGGAGGATCTCACGCTGCGGTGCGTGCTTGGGAGCTGGAGGTGTGAGCCAGGCACCAGTGGAGTTGTCAGTCAGAGGCGGGCAGCCCTCGGTCCAAGCTCTACCTCCAGCTTTTCTCTCACAGCTTGGGCTGCTTCTCCACACTGGTGCGCTTGCTGACAGCCGTGAGAGCCTGTGGCAGGACTGAAGTGCTCACCCCGAAGTTAGCTGATGGGCAGGCGGGAGCAGGGTGGTGGCTGACCCGTCCCTGTCTGCCCCTGCTGCGACCCTGTGGGGTGACTGCTCAGAGCCGAAGAGCAGGAGAGCTGAGGTCCCGCGCTTGCCAGCTTTGTTCATCTCAGGTCTTTGCTCTTCCTGGGAACTCTGGGAGTGCCCCGTTTGTTTTGAAGCGTGTTATCAAGAGCGTCCAGGGCGTGCGCATGGAGCGGGGATGGCCTGTCTCCGCCTGACCCCACCCAGGGCAGCTGGTGCCGTTCTCCCAGAATGACTTCTGGCCCCGGGGAACCGGGAGCTGGGAATGCAGGCTGAGCAAACAAACCACGGGATCGTGAGTGCTAGCTCCTGGAGAGCGGCCACGGGGAGCGAGCCCGTCCCGCCGACCTCTGGACGTTCTCAGTGCAGAAGCAAGGGAGGGAAAGAAAAGATCCCCTCCGCCTGTGGGAGAAGAGGCTCCAAGGGCTCAACGTCTGCCTTCTGCTTTCTGGGAGGCAAAGCCCCAGGCGGTGCAGACGTGGTCTGTGCTCCAGTGACCGTTTCATTTTGCCTTGCAGACCCCTGATGCTCAGAGCTGTGTGAGCACCCACGAGAGCAGGGCAGGCCTCTTAATGCTTTAGTTTGTGTTACAATTATTTTTAAGATCATTTCCCAGACAAGTCACTTCACTTCTTTTTTTCCATGCATTCTGTAATGTCTGCTGGCCATTCCCTCAGTGTGGGAACTATTCTAATCCTGCCTGCTGTGCTGAGCTCATTCTTGCCGTGATACACACACACGTGAAGTCTCCTTAAACCCTGCAGTCTTCCATCCACTTTTATTTTTAAATGAATTACATACTATGTAAAATATACGTCCAGGTGAAATATGACTCACAAAGTTGGGCAGCTGCTGTCTGCCTGTCCTACCTAGGCTGTCCCCCGGTTGTGTTTTCTGTGTGGTTTGGAGCTCTGCGCTGGGAGTTACGTGGTGTGAAGTGCTGGAAATGTAGGTGGACAATGTTGGAAATGTCCATGTGGACCAACAGTAATTTCTCTCTGCTCAACGCCTGCCATAAAAAATGTCAGAGAGGTTTCAGGCTTTTAGGATCCTATAAATTCTCGGAGCTTCGTGCTGCTCAGAGGAGCTGGTGAAGGCTGGTCAGGCAGTAAGAGAATAAAAGAAGGCAGGCTTTGGGGAGCTGGTGTTTGTCCTGTTTTCTGGAGAGCGGGCTGAATCAAGGCTGAGGGGTTATACTGAGTGACACAGCTGGCCTGTGGAGAAGTCCTGCTTCTGTGATTGTACAGGGCTGAGAGGTGAGCAGGAGTGTGTCATCGTGGCAGAAAGAGATGCTGAGATGCTCGCTTATCTCCAAGAGGCTGCACTTACAGTCCTGACACTGCCTAGGTGGTTTCAGCGACGTGGCTGGGAGCAGTGCTCTGCCTCCCTTGGCTGGAGCACACAGAACGGGAGCTGCTCATGCCTCGCTCCTGAGATTAATACCTTTGTTGTTTGTCTGCTTACTTTCAAGAACTCTCCTTCCCTTGAAAGGAGCCCTTGGTAGAGCGAATATTTATGAGGGAAGCGGGTGTTAGAGAGGACAGTTATTTAACAGGGCTTGGTGCTTCTTCTGGGCAGTTAGTCTAGGCACATGCTTGGGAAGGACTCCAGGTCCACCGAGCAGCCGAATGCTCTGGATCTGCTCTAGTCTGCCAGAAGCTTGACACTTCAGAAGCTCACACCAGGCCCACAGAGGCGAGAAAGTCCGAGGTATGTTTTCTGTGTGCACCCCAACACTGTCACGCTGATCTGTTCGGGATCCTCTGAAACATCACTCCTATGAGCAGGACATGTTTTCAGTGCAGGAGCGTGTCGTCTTGTCCCTCACTTCATCTGGCCTGCCCCACCTCGCTCGGCTGATGCTAGGTCACAGCATTTGACTTCACAGGAGTTTAAATAAACCAAAACCAACTGGATGGAGCTCAGGGTTCCTCTTCCTCAGTGCCTGCTCTGTTTGGCCTGCTGGTCCTTGAACAGAAAGGCTGCATGCCACCTCCTAGCTGTGCGATGGCATTATTTTCAGCAGCTCTCGTTAACGTCAGTGAAAGCCTTTCTGTTTGAGCTGGTAGGGCCAGTCCTCAGCAGCTGCTGGAAGGCTCCAGGCAGTGCCAGGCGTTTTGCTGCCTGGTTTGAATGGCCGATCTGATCTGAGCATCTTCCTGCTCCTCCCGTGGTCATACTGTCATGGGCAGGTGTCGCTCAATAGCAGAATTGTTCTCCTGGTAAACAAGCGTTGGTGCTGGTGGAGTTGTTCTTCATGTAGCAGCAGTGCAGTGTGTGCATGGGGTTGCTAATGAGGGATGTCATGGAACTGGTTGGTCTGAAAGCTTCCTGAACCATCTTTTTCTCTGCAAAGTGCGTGGATGTTCCTTCGTGTATGTAGTAGGCCAGCAAGCGTTTCCTCTAGTGGAGAAAGCGGGTCTTGCTTTGTATTCCTAAGGCAGCGGTTTGTAAATGAGCCTGAAAAGGAAAATATTTCCCCGCTTAGAGCAGAATTACATCAGAGAAGAGTCCCATCACAGCTTCTTAAAGCTGGGCCCTGAATTTGATCGTGCACAGTGGAAACAGTCTGTTCCAGAGATGTGCAGGTGAGGGAGCGTTACCCTGCGGATAGGTCAGAAATGCTCATGTTACAGATTTTGCTTTCCCCTTATCTCCCAGGACTGTGGGATTTGCCTGACTTTGTGTAGTCTGAGGGCACATGAGGGACAACGGGAGGAGATCCCACCACAAAACATGCCTAGAGATCCAGTTCCAGGAAGTAAATCCCAAGAGACCTCTGTTTGGCCTAGGGAGTTGAACCTGGGCCAGGAGCCCAGGACAATCCCTCCCTGCTGGCTGTGTAACATTGGTCCTGGGATTTGCTTGGAAATGTTTAGCTCTGGGTTCTGACAAATACAGAGGTTTGACTTGGTGCTGTGCTGCAGGTCCCAAGAGCTACTAATGGCCACTAAAAGGCCACGAGTGAATTTAGCTCTTGGCCTGCTGTGGCTTTCCCTTGAGCTTGCATTGCACGGGGGTGCTGCGGCTCTGTGAGCTCACTGCCTGAGCTGAACGTTGCTCGTCTTGCTCCACTCTTCCTTCGCACCCGTGTGGCTGTTTCCATTGCTTTTGGGTTGCCTCATAGGAAAGCACAAATAACAAATGCAATTTTTCCTCTTCATTGCCTCCAAGTTCTTTCTATCATTGCTGCGCTTTGTGTGTCCAACAACCGCAGCATTTACAGTCAAGTGACTTTGTCTCCTCTAATAACTTCTTTAGTCCAGCTTCATTTCTCTGGCTTCCAGAAATCCATTACAATCACTTCAGAGGTGACATTTCCACGAACTCTGCTCTTCCAGTGCCTGTTCCATTAACGTCCCCATCTTCCACCTCCTGTACTTCACCATTCTGGTTATTTTCAAGTGAAGCCCAGGAAAAAAAAAAATGAAAACAACGATACCATTAAAAAAAACAAACCTGCAGGAGCGAGGATTTCACAATGAGCTGTTCCTTCAGGTCAGGACCGTATCAGTGAGTCACTGCTAACAGTTTTGCTGCAGGGCAAGTACAGATTATATTGATGGCTCTGATTGGATAAACTGCAAATTATGGTGGAAGTCAGGACTGAAATAGCCACAGTAATGTTATCTGGGAAGAGCAGATGTTATCGGGAACCCCGATTATTCCCTGTGATTGGGCTGTGTCACTGATAGAGTGACGTTAGTTATTCAATTTGGGGTGCTAACCTTTTTTGATTGCTTTTTCACTCAATTTTGGGGGAAGAAACTGTTATCTTAAGGTGGAAAGAGTTACAGGAGGAGTGGAGCAGTATGTTTCAGAATGTGTTTAATGACCCTCTTCAAGATTTGGGGCTTAGCAATCTGTCTCCTCCAGTCCAGTTCTGTGCTAAGGTTTGTCCCTAAGGCTGTGGTTTTTGATGACGAGAGAGGAAAAATGCCTTTCAAATCTGGTAGAAAATACCATTCCTGAGATTTTGTTGGGAAAAGCCCAGTGTTCCAGGTCTGCCCTGCTCAAACAGTGCTCTGCTCTGGCCGTGTTATTTTATACCGAGTTACCTCTGCGGGAATTTGCCAGAATGGCAGCGTTGGGTTGTAACCTCCCAGCCTCTGGGGGAAGACCATAAGAGCAGCTCTGATGTTCTTGTTCCCAGGGCTAAGCACAGTGGGGCCTTGTGGCACAGCGGCAGGGTTGTTTGGTGTTCGTGTGGCGATGGTGTCTGTGAAGCCCTCTCCTGGGCCACAGCCCTGCAACCCGGCGCTGTGCCCCCACCCCAGCTGAAGCGATCCCACTCATGGTGCCTCTGTCGGCGTATTTGGGATTAACCAGGGGGCTGACGTGTTCCTCTGGCCTGGGCTGACGTAGAGATGAAAGACAACAGGATGAAACAGCAGCTTTTCCACAAAGGCCACCGTCAACTGTAGTTATTTTAAAGGCAAATCTTTTAGGGAATTTGCAATAAAACACAAGTCTATGGCCAGCTTTCTGCGAACGTGGATGAAAGTGCCCAAGTCCTTTGAAACTGAGAGGGGCGAGGCACCCCGGTAGTTTTACAGGTTCAGCCTCGGGAGCTGTGTGCCGCTGCTCCCCCCCCCACTGCTGTAAGCTGATCTCAGCTGCTGTGTAGCAGGAGCTCTCGCCAGCTCCCATGAGCAAGCTGCTGCTGAGGAGTTTACACACCTGGTGCCAGGCTTACAGTTGCCTTTCATGTGCTGTGGTCCACGGATTAGATCCAGGATAGAGGTCGGTGGAGGAAAATAACTAGGAAAATACTGCAGGAGGTAGGTTCCAGGCTGCTCTGAATGGTTCTTTCATCTCCAGCTGAAAAAAAAAATAGTAAGAGCCCTAGCTCTTGGAAAATGTCTCTGAAAGGATCAATCCCCCCGTCCCCACCCCACGTGTGCACAATTCCATACATCTGGAGGAGGGAAGTGTAGTCACTTTGTGCATCTCCGATGTGCTGAGCTGTTAGTTTTCTTATGCTTCAGACTGCAGCCAGTTGGGGCTGGAACGGCCTTTGTGCTCCGGCTCAGGACCCTCATCACGGGGATGTGCTCTCCAGGAGCATGTAGCTGGTTGCAATCCGCTCTCCAGGTGACAGATTCTGGGCTGCAGAGTTAGGCAGTGCTTTGCCCTGAGGCTGAAAGCTTCTGCATCCCCTGTGCCCGTACCTGTTTCACCTAGACTCGTCACAGCATGGAGAACTCTTGTAAGCTTTTCTATTGCAGACCTCCTCTCGCCTTCTGCAGCATTGATAATTGAGGACATTCTTGCCTGGTTGAACTCCTCCTGTGCCCTGCTCTTTCTGGAGATAAGCCAATGGCACCAAGGGTGGTTGGGCAGAGTCTGAGAGAAGTGCAGCGAAGCAGCTGCGTGCTGTAGCAGGAACATCTGTAGTGAGCGGGCTCCCTGCAGTTTGGGAGTGGGTGCTTTCACCTTTAAAATCCAGTTCTGAGTCTGTGTAAACAGTGCAATAGGATCTGCTCCAAAGGGAACAGTTTGTATAGTTAAATCTAAGTATTACTGGAAAAGGAAAATACAACCTTCGTCATCTCTAACTCTGCCAGGGCACTGTTGTCCTGGAGCCTGTGGAATTCCTTTGCAGAGAGGAAGCTTGGTTTGCCTGGGAAGCGAGATTTTTCTGGAATTAGGTTACTTTCTGTTGATCTTAATAGACTAACAGTTCACAGCATCCCTTCCCTAGCCTCAGATCTTGCTGCCCAGAATGTTCAACCGTCCATGAGCTTAGGTTTGGAAAGTACAGGGTGTGTATTTGTATATTGAGCTCTTATCTCTGAGTTCCTCAAACGTGGCACAGTCTGATCTTTATTAGGCTGCACTGAGCAAAGCCTTTGCTTTCAGTCTGGATGGCGTTTACCTGCATGTTGAGTGAATGTCACCCCAAAATCCCACCTAAAAAAAACACATGGAATTTCTGAATCTGAATTTAGAGCATGGCTGCTCTCACTTGCAGAATTATTCATGTACAGCTGCTTTGAAGATAAATAGCTGCCTGCTCCTGCACACGAGGAGCCGCGGAGTATTGGAAGAGCGTGAAGCTTACAGGAAGCAGGAGGTCTCCGCAAACAGTGCTGGTGTGAGTGCCTGGAGAGCCCTGCAGGGTGTCTGGGTGTAGGGTGAAAACACAACCCTTCCTGAATGCCTCTGAGCCCAGGATCCTTGATGGCTCGGCAGGATCCCTGGCTCAGCCAGGGTAGGCTTGGGTGCTCGTAGTGAGTTCTCCCCACTGCTGGTAAGAGGTGGCAGAACTGAAGTGCATACCTCTGCAGTTCTGTCTGGAGGCTGTGATTTTTAGGGATATGCAACAGCTGCTTTGGTGGAAGAGTGGCTCCACTCCTCTGTGGCTGAGTCAGTCACACAGCAACTGAAGCTTCCTAGAGGCATCTGAGCCTCAGGAGTCCCCTTAGCCCAAATGTCTGACTTCAGGCATGTTTCTGCCTTGCGCTGGTGCTCCTCAGGGCAGTGGGATGTGAAGCACGCTTGGCTCAGCTCACTGCTGAGGGAGCTCTCCTGATGGCAGCCAGCAGGCACTGCTGTGTAGGAGGGCTGCAACTCCTCATCTTCCCAACGAGGTGACCTGGCTGTTGGGTATTTGCTTTCCCACCAGGTCCTTGCTATGTTGATGGCTTCTGCTGCCATCTTACCAAGTCACAGATGTGAGGCTAGAATTGGCAGAAAGAAACTGGTGGGAACGTAGCCAGGTGGGAACATCTTGCTGCTTCCTGCACCAAAACGTGTCCATCCAACGGTGTATCTATTCCTAGTCTGTGCTGAAGAGGACCCACGTATACAGCCCAGGTCTCTGTGCCTGGAGCCAGAATGTAGCAGAGGTTCCTTTCTCTGGTGCCCACTGCTTCTAGAAGGGCTGAAGCCCACAAGGGAGAAAGCTCGAGCTTTCATTATCTTCTTGGCTGCGTGATACCCAGGGTTGGACTCTGGAAGGTGTTTGGGGAACAAAGGGCTCAGTAGGAGAAGCAGTTGTGCTGTGCTTCTCTGGCTGTTCAGCTCCAGGGGCGTTGTGTGATCTGGAGAAACCAGCAAATGGTCCGGAGTTCCTCCAAATTTTATCTGCTTGTATGAAATCCTGGCAGTAAGTGCCACGTGACCCACAGCTGTGCACGACAGGCTGTGCCCTTTGCATCTCTCAGTTGCAGTTCCTGCAGCTCCTGTTACTCCACGGCAGCAAGAAGTTCTGCCCAGGGTTGCTTTAGCCAGTCGCTGCTGTGGCACACGTTCGAGACCAAGGTCTCGTGTGTTTTCATGCATAGGCTGGAGCTGGTTTGGGCCCGAACAGCATATGGCGTGCAGCATTGCTCACAAAATGGCCCCTTCTGCGTTGCGGCTGCCTCTGCAATGACAGACAGGGAATTCTGGAAGGGGCTGACAGAACCTCGGAGCCTCCCTCTGCAGGGCAAACTTTGGGGTGAGGGGACAACCACAGCCTTAGAGGAAGGAGCTGTGTGACTGTGACGGATCTTGGCCGTTACTGCTTGAGGCCCTGTTGGACGCTGTGGTAAGTTCTGTGCTTCCAAGAATGAGACACTGATTCATCTGTGGTCAGTGTGTTTTTTAAATGATGCCACTAAACAGTGCCTCTGGTTTCTCCTGACCACGTGCGGCTGTCGCAAGGCTCCTTTCCTCAGGGTACCCCTGCGCTGCCTGGCTCCTCCAGGCGCTGGGTTCAGCGCTGCCTGAGCTGGATGTGCAGTGAGAATCCTGTTGTCCCAGCATGATGGCCTAGCTCACGTGAGTGGTGGTGTTCCAGTAGTTCCCTGCAGCCCTGACAGCAGCACGGATCACCAGCCCTGGCTGTCTGGAGGCCTACAGAAGTTTTACAGCCTGTTAGATCCTCAGCTGCTCGTCTCTGCCACCTCCTCTAAAACTAGTTCAGATCAGCCTGTGCTGTGCTTGCTGCCCAGGTTCCCAGCACAGACCTGTTCTGGGATCGAGTCTGGCTGTGTGTTCCCCGTGGACACCAGGAATGGGGCTGTGCCGGAGAGGCTGTAGGACTGTGGTGTTTGTGCTCGGTGCGGGTGGATTAGTTCCCAGTATGGGTGCATGGGGACAGGGTCGGGCTGGAGCTGGGCACGAGGTGGAGCAGTGTGGCTGAGCTTTGTGGCAGCACCGGGCTGTGATTAATGCTCAATGCTCTGCTTGGGTGGAATCTGGGGAGCTGGGGGCCGCCATAGACCCATGCAGCTTGTGCCATGCCCTGCTGTTAACTCAGAGCAGTCCCTGCCAGGTTTCTCCTTGCAGGGGAAGGAGGGAGGGGAGGTGGTGGGTTCAGATGGCAGCCGACTGGGAGGCAGAGATTAATGAAGTGTTGAGCTCTTAATGGGGAACATGCTCTGTTGATTTGGGTTTCCCTCCCCACCCATCCCACTCTTTTCATTCTGTGGCACAGTTTTTTTGAGCAGCTTGAGAAAGGAAGTGATTTCAGACTGGAGGTGACCTCATCCGTCTCCAGCTCTGAGGTGGAGCGGCGTTTGGAGCTCCGACCACAGCTTACATCGCTCTTTGAACATTGCAGACGAGAGACTGAGTGTCTGGGGAGAGCCCGGTGCTTCCCGCTCAGCGGAGGGCTCTTGGCATGGAGGGGTAGGATCTCACGTCCCACAGCGTGCCAGCCCCCAGCCCCTCCTCTCCCGAGGACCTCTCCCTGTGAGGTCCTGGCATCTCACCCCAGTTGCCAGGATTTAGGGCTGCTTGGCACTGTGAGCTGCCCTGCTGCTGGGCGAGGGGGTGTAGCTGCGTGCTGGGCTGTGGGCTGGGTGCGAGTGTGCTGGGAGGGGGGATGGCTGTGGGGCGTTCCTTCTTTCTGGAAGGAAACAAAGACAGCACAGAGTCCAAAGACAGTTGGACAAGAGGCCCAGCTAGAAACACCATGTATCAGAGCAGTTCCTGGTGAAGAGCTAGGCTCTGTCCTACAGAGCACAGGGTGGGGGGAGCCAGTGGAGCGGTCACCACCAGGTCCCAGGTCGTGCTGGGGAGCTCAGGAGAGCACAGGCAGCCACTGCGTGCAGAAGCTACTGGAGGATTCTCCTTCCTGACACAGTAAAGGGCCCTTCTTCCTCCTGCCCTGACGTCTGCTCCTCTGAGACAGCCAGGATTTTCTCTTGCACAGTTGGAGCCTAAAGTCCTTGGACTGTGCTGGTGTCCAGCGAGGCCAGCTCCACCCCGGCTGCTGGAGCTGCCCTGCCAAGCGCAGCTCTGGGCTGCAGCAAGTGACCGTGTGCTCCAGGAACAGCAGCCTCCAAGCGCCGTCTCGCAAGTCATGCGGGGGAGTCCAGCCGCTTCCCCTTAAGCCTAGTTGTCTTCTGGCTCAAACTCAGCTGAAGAGATGCTGGGCTGTGGCAGACTGCGGCTGGGAAAATAAAAACAGTCTTATGCCTCTGTGGCTGCAGAGGAAACTCCCTGTGGCTGGGTAGGGGGTTAAGTTCACTGGAGGAATTTGCTTTTCTCTTGGCTTCATCCCAGGTGGTATCAAGACTCCTTGCTGGAGATAAATTCCCTCCCACTGTTGCTGAACAGAGAGAATTTAACCCTCCTTGGGATCCACCAAGAGACTTCCCCCTCCTCTCCTGCCCCGCTTGCACTGGGTGGGAGCGGGGGCTGGAAGCAGGTCCTGCTGTGTCACCGTGAGCATGGCAGCTCACCGTCCTGTTTTCCTCCTTCCTGCTTGAGACCGGTCTCGGTGCCCGTGCACAATGGAGCAGTGAAGGTGCATGGACAAGCAGGGATTTTGCTTTAAAAC
Source organism: Oxyura jamaicensis (assembly GCF_011077185.1). Classification (NCBI taxonomy): domain Eukaryota; kingdom Metazoa; phylum Chordata; class Aves; order Anseriformes; family Anatidae; genus Oxyura; species Oxyura jamaicensis. The sequence goes on from NC_048907.1 coordinate 10,329,693, forward strand.
GCCCCCTTTGTGCCCTCTGCTCAGCATGCACAGCTCTGCATGTGACAGGGCAGTGCGGTGGCAGGTGAGCGTGGCCAGCCGGGTGACAGAGGAGCTCTGCGCACCTGTGACAAGGCCTTTGGGTCAGCGGAGCTCCGAGGGAGGCTTGTGCTGCTGTGGTGATGGAGGCCCTGCAGTGCTGGCGCTCGCTGCCTGGCTGGGCTCAGGCCCTTGGCACCCCCCTGCCATCCGCGCCTCCTGTGAGCGAGCCCCAGCAGCGGGCAGAAAGCGGCCATCGAGCCGAGCCCTGCCAGCTGCCCGTGTCAGGAGGGCACAATAAAGACGGTGTGTCCGGGCGGCAGCCTGGGCTGGGCTCGTGTGTCAGGAACAAAGGGGCTTTTGTAGCAGGCGCTGCCGGCAGCGGGAGGTTTGTCGGCTCTGGAGCTGCGGCTCTAACGCAGGGCTCTGCGCCCAGCCTCCCCGGCTGGGGGCTAACGGCCGCCTGGTGGCACGGCCCCGCGCTCTTCCTTTGCTCTAGGTGGCCTGAGCAGCAGGTCGAGGGGGGCTCTGCCCGCTGGGCTGAGGAGCTGCAGGAGGCAGGACTGCCGGCCTCTCCAGTGGTGTTCAGCAGCCAAGCTGCTCCGTGCCACGCCTGGGGCCCTGCAGGCTGCTGCACGTGGACCTGAGGCCTGCTCCTGGGGTCGTCTCCCCTGGCTGCCCTCCCGTCACTGCCTGCAGCTTCGGTGCCGCACTGGCACGGAGCTCGGCACGGCCGTGGCTGCAGCAGGCACTCAGCAGGGTGTTGAGAGCTGCCTGTCTGCAGCACAGCGCGGTCGGCGGCTGGTACGCGAAACCACAAGTGGGCTGAGAAGCTGGTGAGGGGCTTGAGGCAGCAGGACAAGGTCATGGGGGGAAGGATCCCCTCCGAGAAGCTGAGCTGGATGCTCTGGGGATTTGATTCTGGGTTGTTTTTTTCTAGCGGTATCACAGTGCGCTGCTGCTGCCCGTGGTGCTCATGCTGTGGCCTGGTGTTTCGTGCTTCCCGACTGAGGAGCGCTCTTCTCCAGCAAAGCGCTGTGCTGCTGGCTCCAAGCGAGACTGAAGATTTCATTGAGAAGGAGAGGAAAGCTTAGCGCGTGCTCTGCCGTGATTGCCAGTCCGCTGCAGACACCGGCACCTCCAAAGGGAGGAATGGCTGAGAGGAATCACAGGGCCTGGGAGGGCAGGCTGAGAGGAGCACGAGGTCTGTTCTGGCTCCAGAAAGCACTGTGTGCTCAGAGAGGAAGCAGTAACCACAGGAAAAGGGTAGTTACTGAGCCTAATTTGCCAAGAATTAAGCAATCTGTTTCCAAGCATGAGATCTGTTGAGCAAGAGAAGTGGTTTTCTCTTCTGAAGCAGGTGGAAACGGTAAAATGAGGAGGCAGAGTCCTCCCGCAGCTCAGCTGCCAGACAGGGCCGATGCTTCCCTGCACGCAGTTTTTCTCCCTTCCCTCCTACTGATTCTGTTTTCAGAAGCAGCCCCAACACCCCTGTGCCACACGCTGCTGGTTTTATCACCACGGTCTGCTCTGCGCTCTTGTGCTGGCTGGGACTGCTGCAGCCACCACGGGCAGGTCTTGCCCCTTCGTGGGGCAGGTGGATGCCTGCCTGGCCCGAGTGCACGTGACAACGAATACATGAGAAAGGAGCCTGGATAAAGATCGCTCTGCACAGTGCGAACCCTGCAGGACCCTGATACACAAGGAGAGAGCTATTGGCTTTGGGATCCTGGTTCATCAGTGGCAGATTCTTTTGGGCTTTGTAGGGGGCAGACCAGGAGATGTGGGAACAGCTCGGGCAGCCCCTCCTCTGCTGCAGGACGCTGAGTGGTTCATGCAGTTCTGCTGGCTGCTGGGAGCAAGTCCTGTGCCCGCAGGGAGGTGGCCTGTGGGTGGGAGGATGGCAGAGCTTGAGAGCAAAACCAAACTGGGAGGGCTGCCGTGCCTCCCAGGTGTGCCTTGGCACAGGGATGTGTGAGGTCGCTTTGGGGAGACGGACAGACAGACAGACAGACAGACAGACAGACTGGCTGCTCAGTCCCCGTCCGCTCAGGAGAGCGATGGCTCTCTGGAGTCCGTTGCAGCTGCTCCTGCGAGCCCGCACGTAAGTGGGAACAGATGGCGTCATCTCAGCGGTCGGCAGGAATCTCGCACGGCTGCACAACCCCGAACGAAGTCGGGCCGGGCTGAGGCAGAGCGAGGCTCCCGCGCTGACGGGACGCGCTGGCTCGCGGCTCCCCGCGGGGGTGTTCCCACCGCCGTGGTGCTGAGCTGCCCTCCCTGCAGTGCTTCCCCTAGCAGCCTCAGGCAGGGTGCTCGGCTGGGTACCACAGAGCCACCCGGAGCGTGTCAGGCTTGGTGCATCATCCAAACGGGCATCCCGCCTGTGAGCTTCAGGCCTTGCATCACCTGCGTGACGGCAGGACGTGGGCTCTTGTATCCAGCACCATCTCTGCTAAGATTCAGGCAGAGGGCCTTCTGCTCTGTCACTGCAAGCTCAGGCTAACTCCTCACGTTTTCCATAGTGGTCAGCATCTCTGGTAAGGAGAGGCAATGCTCAGAAGTCCCTGACTACTACTCTTAAGGCTGAAAGAAACTCTCCTTAAATTCTCTTTGACAGACAACACGGTTTGATTTAGATTTTCAGTGACTCGAAATTTTCTGCCATCTCCACAACGTTTAACAAGGCGTCAACCTCCAGTCATGCCGCAGGGCAGAGCAGCGGTGATTTGTGCAGCAGAGGTGCCTCCAAGCTTAGTGTCTGCTGGAACAAGTTGATGGGGAAGAAGTGGACAGCAGGTGTTGGACAGCATCTCCTTGTTCCTGTTTTGATTATTCTGATGGCATCGTCCCGAGCTGCGGCCTGGTAGGGTGCAGGGACCTGCTGGGGGCAGCGGGTGGCCGTGCAGCTGTGGGTGGCAGCCAGGGAAGGGAACAATCCTGTTCCCCAGCCTTTGTGCGTTGGCTGGAGCTGAGCAAGCCTTGGGCTGTCAATCTGACTGTCCTTAAAGCGTGGACCTAGCACAGCCGTTGCTGCTTTGCAGCCCTTACCTTTTCTTCTTCTCTCGTGCAGCCAGCTGCCTCTCTGTCTGTGCATCTCTGTGACGGGGGATCTGTGGGGAAGCTGTGGAACCCAGCAGGACGGCTCTCTGTTGTCCTCTGTCAGGCAGAGGCGTTATGTCTGTGCATCTCTGCGGGTCCTGGCGATGCTTTAGCAAACACCAGGGCTTCAGGGACCGGCACTGCCTCCCAGGGAGCTGCTTGGTGGCAGGGCAGGACAGGCGTCCTGTGTGCTCAGTCAGCATCTCTGTCGATGCTTTGAGAGAGTGCTGAGAGCGAGCTGTGTTGGTTTACCCAGGTGTCTGGTTCCTCCGGCTCTTCTTCAGCTTTTTGTTTCCTGCTGTCGTGTGCTACGATGCTTTCCTGAGAGCATCTCGCAGCCCTGCTGACAAACAGGGGTGCCTCTCAGTCCCTGCCCTAGAGGAGTGTTCTGCACCACGGCTCGTAAAGCGAGGTGTGCTGCAACCCCGGCGTGGCTCATTGCTTATTCCTGCTGATGGGCTTATTGCTTCCAGTCGCCAACACCATCACACTTACTTTAATCACAGCCGTTTTCCGTGTCACTCAGGGAGACGGAGCAGGGTGCAGGTGTGGGAGGGAAAGCCGCGTTTGCCAGACTGAAAAGGACAAATGCTTCTGCGATGAAATACTCCAACTGTTGCGCAGTTCGCTCTAGTTGTTTATATTGAACCAAAAGAAACATCCAGGGGAGGAAGGGAGCAGAATTTCCCTCTGACTAATGCTGCTGGATCATACAGGGCTGTGGGGAAATTGCCAGGCAGAGAAACCATCAGGAGGAAAAGGAAATGGAAAGGGAATCTAATTATCCATCTGCGAACACAAGTGTTAGTCCTGACACACGGCCCAGCCCAGGGCAGGCTGATGGGGGCTGCCAGGGCCGTGCAGCCCAGATATGTGGCAGGGCTGGGAAATGGGGAGTCCTGGGGGTCCCATCTGGGATGGCCGGCGGCCAAGCGCCTGTTGCAGGGAGCCAGGTGAGCCCACGCAACTGCCTTCTCCGGGGCAGTGCCCCATGCCAGGCTCCAAGGGCCGAGCTCTGCAGCTGGGTACGACCGTGTCATGTCCTGGTAGAGCGTGGGCAGAGCTGCGCAGGTGTACAGGGAGGAGGGTGAGTGCCTGGCAGCCTCCCAGAAGGCTCCTTTCACTCAGGTGGGCTGGTGGTGCGAGCCCGAGGGTGAGGGAAGGAAGGTGGAGGGCCCCGTGCGCGCTCACTGCCATGGCAGAGGGGCACAATTACCGCAGGGTGGCTGCGCGGGACAGCAGGGGGAGGGGGGGAGACTGGAGCCAGGGAGTCAGGAGGCTGGGGGAAGGCCCACAGGAGCCCCCGTGGGAAGGAGGAGGTGCTCTCCCTCCTCTCCGTGGCACACAGCAAGCAGTCTGTCTGCCCTCGAAGGCTGCAGGCTGCGGTGCTTTTTGGGGGTGGTTGCTCTCACAGGCTGGGGCTGGCTTTCCTCTTGCTGGGTGCCTTCCACGATTGAAGGTTACTTTCAAGCACTGCCTTTTTTCCCTTAACTAATGCAATGGAATTAAAAATGACCTGGTGAGCTAAGAGTGGGCTCCTTCTCCTCTCTTGTGGGCATCAGCTACTCCTAAAGTTATGTTAATTGTAGCTGGGAGACCCAGACAGGGGTTGGGAACTGGCCCAAGATAGTTGGCTTGTGTTCTCCCGATGCTGTTTTGGGAGCCTGCAGGGAAGACAGCGTGTTCAAGACCTCCTTGAAGAGCTGGGAGTATCCCTGAGGTGGGCATACTGGGGATGAACCAGGAGCATCCCTGCCTGGGTCCCTTTTCCAGCATTGTTTGTCCCCTGCCTGGTCCTGCTCGGCGTGCCATGCTGCCCCAGCCTGGACTGCCTGCCCTGCTGATGCCCTCGGGCTGGTCCCGCTGGGCAGGGAGGAGTGTCTCATGATGCTCTTGGGCTGTGACATCCTCTCTGGTGCAGGATTCAGCCTCTTTGGTAGGCAGGCCTGATCCCACATCCCTTAATCACATGAGCAGACGTCTGTTTCAGTGTCACTACTCTGTGAGTAAGGATGGCAGGACTGGGACCGCTGCCTACAGGTTGAAAGTAGACCTTCCGTAGGGTCCTCTCCCTAACCTTTTCCTGTTCAAGTACGTAAATGTGCATCACCAGATGGACAACTTGAGAGCTGGAGAAGCAGTGCCTTTCCATTTCAGAGGATATGTCACCTTTGTTTTCCACCCTTTCTCTCCAGAGAGCTCCCAGCCCAGCCAACGTCCGTGCCCTGGGACGATGTGTACCTGTTTTTCTCCCAGGCGTTCTTGTTCCTGGCTTTCCAGGGCTGGCGGGGCTCTGTGCTGCCTCTCGCTGTTTTTCTCAGCTGTGGCTTTGAGGTGAGAGGGAGGGAATCCATTTCAGCCTGATTCATGGCTGGAGCAGGGTAGTGCTGAGGGACTGCTGCAGCCCTTCCTGCACCGCCTGGTTTCTCCTGAACAGCCCGGCTTTGGAAATCCCCGTCCTTTGCTACGGTTTGGAAAGCGCTCACAGCTGGAGGTACTGCTGCCAGGGACCCTACATGAGGCAGGGCAACAAGGGCTGCGAGTCTGCTCCACAAATTGATCTCTGCCCAGCCCTGGTCAGGGGCAGCCGCTGTGGGAGCTCCGTGTCCCTGCTGGCTGCGACACGGCGGGCAGCCAGTCCCCACCAGAGCTGCTTTCTGCTGGCCGGCTTCTCCCTCGCGTGGATCGTGTCGGTACCGCACCAGGGAGGCTCTGCCTGCAAGTGGCTTCTCCTCTGCTCCTCCTGAGAGGATGGTGACGGAGCGTTCATGGAAAAGTTCCAGCCAGAGACCGTGTCTGTCCAATCCTTCCATTTTACAGCTCATCCTAAATGAAGAACAGAGGAGCTGGCTGTGACAAGAGCTGTCAGCTTGCTCCAGAGTTTAAAGAAGTGGGAGGGAATTTATGGTCCCCGGTCCTTTTTCAGAGCTGGAAGTGGAGGCACCTGGTGAGTCCCAGTGCCGCCTGGGAAGCCTGAGGTGTTTCAGGTGGGAGCAGGGAGCGCAAATACCATTAAAATGCAATTTAAGAGATTTCTGGAGGGATTATGTGGAAAAACAGCAGTGATCCTTCAGCGGAAATTAAAACTTGACCTGTGGAGTAGGTAAAAGAAAACACAGGAGATTTTGTTGCTGTGCTGATGGTGCTCACGGCCCCATATGTGCAGGGGAATAATCCTGTGTTTTGGGATTTCGGCAGAGCTCTGCTCGTCTGGCTTCTTGCTTTTTCCAGAGCATCAAAGAAGCGTGACCAAAGTGCCAGGGCTCTGACGCTTCCACTGACAACTTACTTAGAGCCCCGCTTACAAGTTCAAGGTTTAATTAATCATCACAGTTTAGATCAGCCAGGTGTTTTCTCCTGGGTCAGGTCAGCAGGAGCCTCAGGGTGAGTGTGCTGCTCTGCTGGTGCTGGAGCAGCAGGGACTAAGCCTTGTGACGCCTACGAGATTCCCCTGCCCACAGTCAGCCCCGATTTTCCACGCAGTGGGAGAGGAGAGGCAGGAACCGAGCTGGGAGCTTGCAGTGGGGGCTGCCGGGGGAAAGGCGTGCGGGGCCCTGGTTGCTGTCCCTGGAGCCCAGCCAGGACAGTGTAAATTTAGCCAAGGACAGAATTTCCTCTCCCTGCCCCCATCTCTGATCCTTGCTATTCTCTCCTTGCCCATCCTCACGTCGCTGCTCCTTGCTTGTCACATTTGCAGCTGCCCCCACCCGCAGCACGGAGCTCTGTGTAGCCGAGCTCTGCCCATCCCTGCCAGGCCCCCAGTGCTGCGTGTTCTGGGGCGGGCATCCCGCTGCCACCCCGTTGGGGTGCTGGGTGCCCTGTGTGTGCCCGCAGGCAGTGCCCCCAGCGCGCTGCGGCTCCTTGCTCCCCGGCCGGGTGCGCGCTGGGGGTGTGCAGCGTGAGGGCTTGCTGCCCTGCAGGGCTGATGCGCTGCTGTCGGGGAGATTTTCTATTCTCCGGCCAGGGGTAAATTGTGCCTTCTGTGAGTTTAGACCTAAAGGCATGAATTAATGTTTTCTCTCCTCTTCTCAGAGACCGTCGTCAGCCCTGCAGGCTAGAAATCTCCTTTAACAAAGGGAAAAGTAGGACATGGCTCCCTCAGCACTGGTGTGCAGCCACAGCTCTTCCCACACGCTGCGTCCCCTGCCCAGGGCAGCTCCCGGGCTGCAGCCACCCCGAGCCAAAGGAGAAACCTCGCAGAGAGCTGGGCACGTGCCTTGGCTCTGCCCTGGCCCCCTTGCTGGCAGGCACCTGCTCAACACAGCAGCAACTGTGAGAGGTCAGGCTGTGCCTGATGGCACTGGTTGGGGACTTATATTTTTTTATTGTTGTGGCATGACAAAGAAGGGCTGGTCTGTGAGGTGGGGCCGGCTTGGTGCACCCCGCAGCTGTGTTTCCCTTGCTGCTGGTGGCAGAATACACTTGGGTTTTGCTCTAGATTTTGAAAGGGTGAAGATGTGTGGTGCCCTGCTGAGCTCCACCACGCGCAGCGTGTGAGATGTCCTCTGTGCTGTTTCTCTCTCTCAAGGATGTTGTACGTCAGGTTTCTTGTTGGAGGAGCAGGTCAGAGCTCATACTGGGCACTTCCAGGGCCTGTGTGGAAAGGGAGGGGGGAAATGAGAAAGGGCAAAGGCAAAATAAGGTTTGGCCTGGACATCTCTGAAGGTTTGCGCATGGACCAACCTGAGCCAATGACTGGGTGTGCCCTGCAGCCTGTGTGGCACCAGCCTGTCCTTGGCTCATCACTTCTGCTTTGGTGACTCTGGGAGGAAGAGGAGCCAAGATGAGCATCTCCAAGAGGGGCAGAGGAGGCCGAGCTGGGACCCATCAGCCCTCCTTCAGCGTTTTGGAAGCCGTGGCGCTGGCCATGCAGTGCTCTCTGTAGCCAAGACCTTCCCTTCTGGGTTTCTTTTCCCGATCTGCTCTCTGCATTCCCAGGCGTGGCCTCCTGGCTGGAATTCCTCCCTGGCGGCCAGTCCCCAGAGCCGTGTGCGATGTGAGAGCTCAAGGCGCTCAGGAGACAGAAGCTCCTTGTTCCTGGCTGCACCGTCAGCACGGTTCCTGGGGCCATGACCAACACTGTGGTTTTGTCGCCACCAAATCACTGTTGACTTCATCCGTGATCCCAGCTCAGAAGAATGCTCCCATTGGGTGCAGCGGGCCCATGAGGACACGGCGTGCCTCCCTGTGCCCAGGCAGATGCTTGTGGTTGGTGGCCGTGTGGCCTGCGGCCTTCAGACAAGGGTTTTTCAAGCCATGGGGATTCGTGGAGGTTGGAGAGGGTTTGGTTGTAGCTATGTGGTTTATGGGGTGGAAGGACTGGTGGAACCTCGGTGTTATGGCAAGTAAGTCTGGCTGTGTTTCTCGTGTACCCCAAGGCGTTGCTCTCGCTGCCTGGTACAGACAGCGTGATACCTTCAGCACTCCTCAGCCCGGCACAAGCTGCAGACTGTGGTGGTGGAGTCCTCCAGTCAGAGAAGCAGGAATCAGATATTTCCCTCTTGGAGGGGAAAAAAAAAGTGTGGTGAGCATGGCCTGACCTACTGGTGGGCTGGGAGGACACTGTCCGTGTTATCTACCCCCTGAAAATGGACACGACCACAAAGCAGTGGAAGAGCTGCCTTATGGGGGCAAGGAAAATGCCTTGTTCTGGGAAGTGGCAACTCTTGCCGCTCCTGGATCTCAGTCCAGACCTGCTTGGCCACTACACCCAGAAATGACTGGGAACAAACCCCAGTGAGCAGAACTTATGGATGCTGCTGGTAGGGCAAGGTCGTTTGGAAAAGGGCTTTGTGCATGTGATATGACAGCTGCCACGGGAGGGAGTTTTCCTTCTCTGGGAATGTTTCCCAGTTCTCCCTCTTATGTTTCTCAGCCTCCACAACCTCATGCCTGCAACTTCTCACCTTCCCTCAGCTTGCAGGGTGGTAGCAAAGGTAAAACATCATTCTTCTTTTTCTGTGTCCCATCTGCCCCCAGTACAGTGTGTGCAGAAGCCCAGCTTCTGAGACCTGTCTACTCTCGCAGCTGCTCCCAGGCTCCAGGCCGCTGGAGATCTCGCAGTAACCCTGTACCTTGCGGCTCGATCTCCTGTCGGCCGCGTGGGGTGTGCCGCTGGGGCCCTGGGTTGCAGCCTGAGGCTTAGCAGGGCAGCCCCACTGATTCCGTGCTCTCTACAGTTGCTGCTGGAAACCTGCGGCTCCCAGAAGAGCAGCGGGAGCTGGGGCTGGGAGAGAGGCAGGAGCGTAGCAGGGAGCCAGCATCCTTCCCGGGTTGTGGCCAGGAAGCTGCTCAGGAACCCGTGTGTCAAGTTGCAGGTTCCTCCGGCACCACCAGTGTTGCCATCTCGTGTGGCTCTACTGTAAGTGCCATGATATTAACCCCCAGTTTCTGGGATCGTGTGATTATATGAGATTATGCGTTTGTTTCAAATAAATTCATGTTCAGTTTCTATGGCTGCAAGGAAAAGCTGAAGTGTAGGTCTCGTGTGGGTTCAGATCCTCAACTTGAAGCTTAAGTGATTTTTCTGTGAGTGCTAAGCCGTTACTAGGCTGGATCCTTGTGCCTAACAAATGCACAGATACTTCTTTTTCTGAATTTTCCCCAAAGCTGGAACAGTTGCTGTAAGGTGCAGAACACACCAGCTGCCTGTTACACGGAGATTCAGAGGTGAAGCTCCAATAGCGCCCGGACTGCACAATAGGGAGGGACCGGCTCTGCGTGGAGGGGGACCCACGTCCACCAGGACTGGGGCCTGGGGGCTGTGTTTGGAGCCAGCTTTTGGGGAGTTTTCTGGACCCCTTAGTGTTCCACACGCACAGCCAGAAGCAGCACATTTTTGCCAAGAGCAGTTTCCTTGCAGCAAACCTTTATCTTGACTGTATCAGGACATCCAAGAAACCCTCCAGCTGACCCGAGGAGTCAGACTCGGAGCTGGGACAGCGGCCGCTAGGTGCAAAACTTCTCTGCGGGACGCTGGCAGAGCGAGAGATGTTGCCTCTGGCCGGCAGCCGTGGTGGCTTTTGTCCTGTCCTCGCTGGCAGGCTCCTCCCGCGGCACGGGCGGAGGCAGGAAATCCCGGGCAGCTGCCGTGGGAGCTCGCTTGCCTCTTCTCTCCTCTCCTCTGCTTGCCTCTGCTCCTCGCCTCGCGGGCCGCCGAGGCGAGCTGAGCCAGCCCTGCGTGTGTGTGCATGCGTGGGCGGGGGGGCTGCCGCATGGATTTAGCGAAGGCTGGGAGGGAACACATGGGCTGGGTTGTTTTTTTCTTGGCCTGCGGTGGCTGTCCGTCCTGCCGGCCGCGGTTATGGATTCGATCATTATCCAGGAGCGGTTAGTGGAGAGGCTGCTTTCCCCCCGGACGCAGGCACAGCGAAGCCACCCGGCCAAGCTGAAGGTACGGGGATGTATTTATAGCGCCCTGCGAGCCAGGGAGCAGCGGGGACAGGCGGGGGGAGGATGGTGCCCGAGCAGACGTGTGCGGCACAAGATGAGCCCTGTGAGGAGCAGAGGAGCGGAAGGAAGCTGGTGAGGGGGAGACTGCCGGGGACTGAAGGACCCTGCGGGCAATTCGGGGAGGGGAGCAGCCGCGGGCGCAGGGCGGAGGAGCGGGCTGGACAGCTGGGAGATGCGTGCCATATTTCTGGGCGGTTATCTCACGCAGCGATTCCCTGCTCTGAATGGCGTGCGTGTGCCTGGGGGGGCTCAGGGCACGAGCTAGTACTGTGCGTGTGCCCCAAAGCAGCCCGGTTTGTGCTGTGTTAGAGCTGTGCTTTGCCAGCCGGTTTTCTTCCTGCTGCACCGAGCGCTGCTGGGCCGGTGGTTTTGCTAACGCTCCGTACTCGGCCCCGGGCCTGAGGACGCAGATGTACGTGGGGGATCCCCTGGGGGCTGTTTGTGTCATGAATTTATGCAGCTTTCTGTTAATGAAAGGATGCAAAGGTCTGCCCCTCCTCTGGGAATGGGCCCTGCTGGTTTGTGCAGATGCGGATGTGGCGGCCGTGCCTGGCCGGAGGGGAAAGGCTGGAGGAAGGGCGGCTGGGAGAGAGCTGGGCGGCTTGTGCTGTAACGGGCACAGAGCCCTGCAGCAGGGAACTGCAGCCCCCCGGACTGCTGCGGCTGGCAGCGTGGTGGCATCATGCTCTGTAGGTGCAGAGGAAGGGTCTGAACAGCATATTTGGGGCCTTGTGGTGGCGGCAGGTTCATCAGGACCCCAGCACAAGCTTCACCATCTCTGGGGTTTGCTCCAGAGACAGGGGCTGTTCTTCAGATGTTCTGTAATCCTATGGCGTTTAACTTCAGCACTGAATGCACTCCGCAGGCCTCATTTATCCCCAGGATAAGTGGCAAAGTCACGTGAGATCTGGATTGCTTTGAACAGCTCATCCACAGGGCAGGTGAGGAAAGAATCGGGAGCGATGGAGTCCTTGCTGCCCACCTGCCTTTCTCCGTGGCAGTACAGACAGCCCCCGCGTACCTCGGTCACGGGGATCTGTAGCCCAGACAGGGACAGGACCTGAACCCAGCAGTGCTTTGTTCCTTGGCTTGCCCTCACTGTGTGCCAGGGAGCCTCGGCGGGGTGGTGGAGGATGTGAGGACGCGGCATGTCGCTGTGATATTCAGTGAACCATGGTACGTGTGCTGAGGGAGGGCGCAGACGGTGTTTTGCTTGGCTTGGGAAGCTTTGGTTTGTAGCAGGGCCCCAGAGGTCAGCCACGGTTTTGGTGGCTGCTGCCGCGGTGCGCGGGGCACGTTCCCAGACACGGGACGCCAGCGGGAACAAAGGCAGCACGAGGAGGGGTGCTGGGGAGAGGGGCTCCATGGAGCAGAGCGCTGCTGGTGCTGCTGGCTGGGCTGCGTCCCGACAGCTGGGGCTGGCGAGGGAGGCACAGCTCCGTGCCCAGCTGTCCTGGCCCCTGTCAGCCTGAGGGGAGCTGCTCCTGGGGGTCAGGAGCATGCGGAGGGCGCTGTGATGCCTCTAGGAGGCCCCTCGGTCAAAGTCCCTCATCTAATTAATGGATTTTAGCTTTTCACGATGCAGAAAGCCACCTGCCTCCTTCCACCAGCCCTCCCATCCCCCTTTGTCCCCTTCGGGGCTCTGCATCCTGAGCACGGTTGCTCTGCAGCCAGCAGCCACGCTGCGCACCAACCAAGGTGGTGAGTGGTGTAGAGCCTCGAGGAAGCAGGCACCAGGCTCAGGAGGGGACCTGGGCTCCTTACACGCCACATCGATCTCGGCACTAGCGAAGGTGGCTGTAACCTAGGTGAGTGTGCCTGTCACAAGTGCCCGACGGCCAGCGTGGGAGCACACACTGCGTGTCTCAAAGCTGGGGAAGAACCACGGCACCGGCTGGCTGCGGTGCTGGGGCCGAGCTGCTGTTCCCGAGAGTTGGGCTGTTACAGGAGGCGATCAGCCCACTGCTGGCCCTGCCTTTCCCTTCACGGACACGCTGCCACCGGGTCTCCACAACGCGTCTGTGGCTGGTGAGAGGGAGGCATGGCCAGGGACGGGGCTCTTCCCCTCGCATCTCTGGCTGCCTCCCACTGCGGGAGGGAAGCCCTTCCCTTGACCTCGTGCTCAGCACCGCTCTGTCTTACTGCGAGGGAAATGACCGCGTGAGCCATGGGAAAAGGGCAGCATCCTGCACCAGCTGGGATTTGCTCGCTTCTTGCAGACTGTCCTGACTCCGCTGAGCTACAAGTAGCAAGGGAAGTAGCAAGACCTACAACAAATCCCCATTTCCTTGGTTGGGCTGAACAGAAACAAGAGATCAGGTTCAGCCAGTTGCACTTGGCTGAAGTAAGCAGGGTTGCACCAGAGCTCAGCTTCCCGGTATCTCCGTTGTCAGCCTTTAGTCATCAGGCTTAAAAAGCAGAGAAACAGCAACACACCCCCAGCCTCAGCCACGGTTTTACTGTGTGTGCCTGTTGCTGTTTGGCACGTCAAGTCACTGCAGAGAGCAGGTAGTCGCTGCCTTTCCGAAGTCTGATAAAAGTTGGTGCAGGTCTCTTTCCTGCTCCTGAAGCAAAGCTGGGCTGCACGAGAAGCACACGGGGCAGGACGCCGCACAGCTGTGCCGCCCGCTGACCCGCACGCTGCGAGGCACGGGCTGGTACTTGTGCACCTTGGTTGTACTTGTGCTTGTGTTTCACCAGGAACCAGAGCAGCCAGGAAGGGGGCTGTTTGTCTTGTTTTCTTGATCTTGCTGTTAACACATTTCTCACCCTGCCTCGTGTCTTCCCTTTGCAGAGCCTTTTGGGTGGCCGTGCCGTGTCTCAGCGCAGATGTTGCTTTCCTGCAGCTTTCCATCCTGGGGCCTCGCTGCTTGCTGCTCACTGCACTGCAGCTTTGGGATGCTGGTGCTTTTTAGCTCAGCCCTTAGAGCTGTCAGGAGAGTGTTTGGGGCTCTCTCTAATTCTGTTATTTCATTTGTGCTGTTCCTTCCTGCCCTTCTGGACTGTGGAGTGGTGAAGCAACATTGCCACTTTAGCTTGGGGGTGAGGTGAAGTCCAGAGCCCGCAGTCCCTCTGTCAGGGCTGAAGTGACCGAGTCTGAGACCCAAACCAAAGGTGAATTTCTAGAAGGCAGTGACGGTGCCCGTCCCGCCTGAGTGCAACATGGGAAGAGGTGAGAGGCAGCACTGCCCTGAGCTCGACACACAGGGCAGTGACTTGTGTGTGTGCCCAGGAATGGAGCCAGTTAACCCTGGGAACAGAGACCTTCCCCACCGTGCCTGGAGAACCAGTGCCAGAGAGCCGCAGGGGGGCCGGCTTGACGGAGTGTGACCGGGGGGGAGCCAGGGCTGGTTCTGAGGCGTAGATTTGCCTGTGATGTGAATCCCAGGGGTGTATTTATTCTAAGTGATGTTGAAATGCAGACTCTGTGATGTCTTTAGCTCAGGTGTTTGGGTCTAGCTTGGAAAGAGTATAAGAAGGGAGGTGTTTGCCAGGGTCTGTGCCCACCCTTCAGCTTCGATGGGCGCTGGGGAGGCGAACGTGCTGCTGCGGGGGGAGCGGGCTGCAAAGCCCCAGGGGTGCTCAGCTGGAGCTGGCTGGCCGGAGCCGTGCAGCCCACAGCTACCTGCAGCCACCCGGGCTGTGATCAGGGGACTGTGTGCTGAGCCCAGTGTGGGGAGTAGCCGGAGCCGGCCTGTGAACCCCACAGATGAGCCGTGTCCACCTTTGGGGTGCACCCCGGGACGCGGCGCGGGCTGTGTTTGGTGGCTGCAGGATGCGTGCTGCGTGCTTGGGAAATGGCGCTGGACGGGCCACTCTCTGCACGTGCAGTGCACTTGTACGGGGCCCACAACGAGCCCCGGTGTGGCTGTGGCTTTTTTGTGGTAGGAGAGTGCTGAGTGACAGGAAGCGGGGTCTGGCCGTTGGTGGGGCAGTGAGTAATCCTCTAGTAATGCCGTGTGCAGTACTGGCACCAAACGCACCCCTTCTGTGCAAAGGTACTGCGCATCTTCCCCCATCCTGTGCATCTTCCCCCATGCCGTGCTCCTTGAACTTTCATCTCTTCAGAAATACCACCGGAGATTGTGCAGGATTTCCTCTTACTCAGCCAGGAGTGGCTGTGACACAGCAAGAAATAATAATCCCCTCCCAGGTCACGCAGAAGCCAAGCCAGCGTGCCTTCATCGGGATGTGGCTCAGGACACCTCGAGCCCCTTGCTAATTACCCGGAGCCCTCCGCTGCGTGCTGCACGCCTCTGCTGGGAGAGGCGCACGAGCGGCTCTGAAAGACCTGGGGAGCGGTGACTGTGCAGAAGAAGAAAAGAATTCTGAGATTTGTTTGTCAGCAGCAGCCCCAGATCTGCTCTGTGGTGGGGAGGCAGGCTGGGCCTGGTCCCACGTGCGGGCAAGAGCAGCTGAGCCAAACGGCGCTTGCACGGAGGTGGCTCTCGGTGGCACCAGGCACCTGCAGGAAGGGCAGGAGTCTCCGAGCCTAGTCCCTGAGTCCCACACTGCTGCTGGGGCAGGGACCCGTCCTTCCTCCACCCCTTGTCTCTGCCTCGGGGCTTTTCGAGTCCTTTGAATCCATCTCTGTGTTGCTTTGTGATGCTCAAGCAGGAGTGGTGGCACACCCTGACCTTCTCCTGCCCGCCTCTGCCCTGCAGGACCATGAGAAGCAGTACGTGGGCTTTGCCACTCTGCCCAACCAGGTCCACAGGAAATCCGTGAAGAAAGGTTTCGACTTCACCCTGATGGTTGCAGGTGAGGCTGCCGTGGACGCAGGAGGCTGGGCCACATGGTGGGTGCATGGAGGGGGCCGGCCCTGACCGCCCGTAGCCCTCTCAAGTGAGCACTGAGCTTCTCCATCAGAGCGGTTGGGTGGGTGGTGAAGGCAGGGCCAGCCAGGAGCTGAAGGAGAAGAAGGGAAGGGAGGATGGATTTATACAAGGATTGAGATTTCTTGCAGCAAAAGGCCTCCCACTGCTGGATAAACGTAATGCCCATAAACAGCTCCAGACAGCTCATATCTCTCACTTCCTCTGGCTCAGGATTCAAAGCCTTGTTCAGTTTCATTTGTAAGTCAATTAGTGGCTCATGTTGTTTGCCTTTCCCTCCTCCCCTTTGCACTCTGTCAATTAGGAGAGTCGGGTCTGGGCAAATCCACGCTGGTGAACAGCCTGTTCCTGACGGATCTCTACAAAGACAGAAAGCTCCTCAATGCGGAGGGTAAGCTGGGGCAAAGGGGGTCAAGTGGGTTTTTGTGGCCCCCGTCCTAAGGACCAGTACTTTGGCTTCTTGCTTCAGCAGCAACTACAGCTTGGCTGGATCCCAGCCCTGGTTTTTGTTGCTCTGCTCTCCTTTGCTGGCGGCAGGGGCACTAGGATCCAAGCGGGAAGGGTCTGGCTGTAGGGTTCTTCTGCCCTATGAAGGGAAGATGAGGCTGCAGAGCAGCACTAATCCTTTGGGTTGAGAGGTTGAGATTTGTCTTTCATTCTTGGGTGCTGGTGTGTGGTAGGGGTTCCCTTTCCCAAGTGACTGGACATGAACAGCTGGGCTACAAGCAGCTTGGAAGTTTGTGTGCCTGCTCAGAGGTCTGTCTGCCTGCTGCTGCTCTCCCTCACCACCCCTCCCTTGAGGCTCCTTAGAGGATGATCAAGGTCTTTTGAAACCCATGTTACTCCCTGTGCTGAGCGATAAGGGGGGAGCATCTTGTCATGGGTGTGAGTTGGGATCCCCACCGCTAATGGCTGCCCTTAACTCTTCTCTTCCTGTTCAAAGAGAGAATCAACCAGACAGTGGAGATTGTCAAGCATACGGTGGACATTGAGGAGAAGGGCGTCAAGCTGAAGCTGACCATCGTGGACACACCAGGCTTTGGAGATGCTGTTAACAACACTGAGTGGTGAGCAGGCCAGCGCTGCCTTCCTCCTCGTCCCTGGCCACATCTGTTTTCTGTGGCCGCTTCACAGGAAGGGGTTTGGCAGTGGGGACGGGATGCTGCTGCATCATAGTCCCTAGGAGACAGGGTCCTGTTACACACGTGATTTGGCTTTGATTGAGTTCTCCTTCCCAGCTGGAAGCCCATCACTGACTACATCGACCAGCAGTTTGAACAGTATTTCCGTGATGAGAGCGGCCTGAACAGGAAGAACATCCAGGACAACCGAGTGCACTGCTGCCTCTACTTCATCTCGCCCTTTGGGCACGGGTGAGACACCCTGCTCTGGGGATGGGGTATGACTCAAGCTTGGGGGGAAGACCCTTGTGCCCCCGGCTTGCCTCATAGTGTGTTGTACGGTGTCCAGGCTGTTGACACAGGTGAAGAGCCATCCAGCTGCTCCCCTTGTTGAGTGCCCCCCAGCCTTCCTCCTCACTGACATGACAGACTGCCCGTGATCAGGCAGAGCTGATCTCCCTCAGGCCTGTGGCCTGTTTTTGAAATCAGGAGAAGTAGTGCCACGCAAACTTGTATCTTCCTATCTACTTAAGCCTGACTGATGGGTGGGAAAGGGAGTTTTAAGCTGTCTTCAGTCCCTGCCAGACCTTGCTGGCTTGTGTCCCAGCCTAGCCTGGAGCAGCCGTGCTGGCTCCCTGCAACATGGGGCAGCCAGGAGGAGGTCTGTGGCCATGGCCTGGGCAATATTTGTTCTGTAAGGTGAATGCTCGGCCTGTGTCTGCATGACGGGTTTCAGCATCTAAAATCTGGGACGGCTTTCCTGAAGATGCAGCCCTGGCTGAGACCTGCCCCAGACCCTTGTGACAGTGCTGTCCTTTTCCCTTCTTGCTGGGGCTGATGGGTGAAGTGTGAGAAGCTGGAGGGGGAGCTGCCTGTTGTGTCCTTGC
Organism: Oxyura jamaicensis; assembly: GCF_011077185.1. NCBI lineage: Eukaryota > Metazoa > Chordata > Aves > Anseriformes > Anatidae > Oxyura > Oxyura jamaicensis. Next base: position 10,347,108 of record NC_048907.1, read on the forward strand.
TAACCTTGCTAACCACGTCTCTCCTCATCCCTGCTGCAGGCTGAGGCCTGTGGATGTCGAGTTCATGAAGGCTCTGCATGAGAAGGTCAACATCGTGCCTCTCATTGCCAAAGCTGACTGCCTGATCCCATCTGAGATCCGGAAGCTAAAAGAGAGGGTGAGATGCTGTTTCTCTACAGGGGCATACCTGAAATGGTGGCAGGGACATGCTGAGGAAGGAGAAAAGCAGTATACCTGCAAAAAAAATGGTGTGTGAGCGTATATATTTATAGTGTCTGCGTGTGTGTGTGTATACACATATATATAGTACCTGCAGATCTAATTGCAGCAGTGCTACGTGATACCCTTGAGAAGGGACGTGGTGTCTGCAGAGAAGCCAACTCTACAGGAAACACGGCAGTACAAACAGGGAATAAACTCAGCATTTCTGTGGTGTTCAGTGCTGTTTTTTTTTTTCTTCTTGTCTTGCATGGACGCAGATCCGGGAAGAGATTGACAAATTTGGCATTAAAGTATACCAGTTTCCTGAGTGTGACTCTGACGAAGATGAGGAGTTCAAGCAGCAAGATAGAGAGCTGAAGGTAAGGAATCAGTTCAGCAAGGGACTGCAGAATCTGGCTCTTGGGTACACTGGTTGCTCTGGAACAAGCCAGAGCTGCCCTATGTGTGCCAAAGTCCTGTGCTGTGCTGCAGGAGGCAACCTGTATTGGTTCATGGGGTAGGTGGACTGGAGAAGAGTGCTGATGTCCTTGGGGGTGCCACAAAGTGTGGCATAAAGACACGGGACTTCAGGTGTCCTACCAGGCAGTGTCAGTCTTTCCTTGCTCTACCCCAGGCTGTGTGTTTAAATGGAGGCTGGGTTTTATGACACTCGTAAGCACTCATTTCTGAGCGAAGCCTTCAGCAACAAAGAACAGTTTGTGGGTGAGGAGGCCTTATCCCCACTCTGATACATCAGTTGTGTGGGGGACACAGCAGGATCACCCAGGCCTGTCTGGAGGCTGCAGCAGCCCAGGATGACCCTTTCCTAAGCTGAGCCCACTGTGTGTGTGTGTGCAGTATGGCCTTGTTTCTCCTGCCAGATAAAAGCAATGGGCTCTGAGCAGAGAGGAGCACAGCTTGTACTTCCTTGCCTGGATGAGCTCTTGACCTCAATTGTCCCGCTTGTTTGTGTCCCAGCCTCTCTGCTTTGACTTCCTTCTAGTGTTTCCCCTCCAAAAAGAGATGCAGGCACCTGCAGAGACGCAGTGTTCCTCAGGACAGCTGAGAACGTCAGGCTGGGAATCGAGCTGCCTTCAGATCCCAGTGCCTGAGGCTTTTCTCTGTAATTGTGTTGTGCTGTCTCATGCTGTGGGATGCGTGGATATCCCTGTGCCTTTCCTATCAGTGCCTTCATCCTCCTGTTCTGCTCTGCCTGAGCTCAGCCCTCGGAGGAGGGATGTGTGGGCAGCCACAGGCTCAGCGATGCCTCTCATTCCAGGAGAGTGCTCCCTTTGCTGTCATCGGCAGTAACACAGTGGTGGAGGCAAAAGGCCAGCGAGTCCGTGGAAGGCTGTACCCGTGGGGCATTGTGGAAGGTAAGCACAGTGCCTGTGGTCCTGGCACTGAGCACGGGGCAGGGAGGGACGGGCAAGGACAGAGATGGGCACGTACAGCAGGGACTGCAGTGGGGAGTTCACCTCTGCGCAGCCTTGACCAACTGTTGACCAACTGCACGACCTTTGGCACATGGCAGGGAACAAGGTAGTGTAGGGAGAGGTGCTGGGAGCTGCTGGGTCTGTTACTACATGCAGAGCAATCACCCTGCCTCTGAAGCCATGGTGCGTTGTGCAACACACGGCCAGGGAGGAGCCTGAATGTGGTGCCACTGCTGTGGGGATGGAGCTGAGTCTGTGAAGGCTCTTTCAAGATGTGAGAGCTGGAGGGGGCGGGAGGGCAGGAGGCTGTGCTTGCCACACAGTGTGTTTGTCCCTAAACTTCTCCCCTTCTAAAGGGAGAAATTTCATAGGTAGAAAAACCCTGGAATGGCTTTTGCTGCTGTTGCTGCCTCCCCCGTGCTGGCACATTGCTTTAGATCTTGCAGCTTTCAATCCCCAAATCCTCTGTGTGCACTTGTGGGTTGGTGTCAGCTGCTTGGGCTGCCCAGCTGCTGGCTCTTCTCTCTTGCTGTCTCCTTGAGTGGGCTGTACCTGTCAGAGTGTTGGTAACTGGCAGTGAGATCAGCTTTGGGAGGCCCTGGGCTTCACACAGCCCTGCGGAGAGAGAAATGGAGATTACCACAGCAAGTACACAGCTCCCAAACACGTTTCTCCCCAGACTCCCCCAGGGCTGCCTGGGGCCTGGCTCCCCATGGTAACAGCAGCTTTTTCAGCTCTCCAGTCTATGGCCTGCTAATGGCTCTGCTCCTCAGGGGCTGATTCAAGATCCCTGGTGGAAACCATCCTGCCTACACCGGCTTTTCAATCAATCCTAAGTTCTGAGGAGATGGCCAGTTTGTCTCCAGCAGTTGCTGCTTTCACTGGGTTATAATAATGACATCCACTGCACCTGGGAGCAGCATCCTCCCAGGGCTCTGCTATATGTGCTTAATTAATCCTCTTACCCAGAAAAAGTCCTGGGAACACAGTGACCTCAGCAGCCTGGCCTCAGGGTCAAGGAGCACAGAGCACCATCGAGGCCTGTGCTGGGGCCGGGGGGGGGGAGTCCCCAGCACTAGGAGGGACAGAGTGGGGATGGATGGGGAAGGGGCCCTTGGGGGAGTTTCATTGCAGAGAAGTGAGAAGGGACTCCCTGGATGGGGCTGATGAGGTGTGACATCCAGGTGCTCTCCTGGTTTTGCTTTGTAGTGGAAAATCAGGCGCACTGCGACTTTGTGAAGCTGCGGAACATGCTGATCCGGACACACATGCACGACCTGAAGGATGTCACTTGCGATGTCCATTATGAGAACTACCGAGCTCAGTGCATCCAGCAAATGACCAGGTGGGTCCCTCACGCTGCCTGGGGGTTGGAGGGGTATCTCACCCTGTGGAGCAGGGCCCACTTTTTCAGAACCACTTCTCTGGGGAATGGCACTGGGAAGTAAAATAGCACATCCAAGCTTGTCTCCCATGGTCTTAGCTCGCGGTGAGGATGCTTCTGAGAATCCATGTTCCTGTCCAAGGACTCCCCACACAGATCTTGGGAAATAGGCCTGGCCATAAATGCTCTTTAGAAGAGCTGTTCCTCGCACTGGGTGAAATACATCCAGCCTAATGAAACACGAGATAAACCATTTCTCTGGTGGACTACTGCTGCGTGCATTGCCAAAGGAGGCGGCATTCTGCAATCTGCAGTTCTGTCCAAAAGACAGCCTGACCCTTGGGATGCTGCTGTTTCTCAGACAACGGAGCCCAAGCAATTAGAAAGACTCTTATCACATCTCCAAAGATTTCTCTGCATTATCTTGCTGTTGCATTTGATTCTCTGTTGTTTTAATCACAGAGATCAGAAAACAGAGAACACTCACGGGCTTTTCATCTGAAAGTCATATCTTTTCCTCCTCCCTTCAGTGACTGAAATATCGGTGACAAATTTTAGGTTTAAATAGATTTTGGCTCTTCTGTTGTAAACCATCCCCTTCACTTCCTGCCTGAGCTGGCTGGGTGACTGCATGCTGCCACGTTGCAGAGCAGAAATAGCTGCACTTCGCCGAGGAACAGCCCAGCGTGTGTGCAAATGTGCAGGTTGGCACGTTCTGCTAACACACACTGCATCCCAGTACTTCTGCATAGCAGATGAGCCTGTCTTTTTCAACAGTGACAATAGGGAGTCCCAAAATAACCATGTGAAACACTAGAGATCTGTCAGAAGTGTCACAGTTGCTATTTAGGCAGGCTGTGTATCTATTAAAAGAACAGAGTGATGAAAAAGCAATTGCTTGGCTTAAATTCTGCTACTGTTTCTCGCGCCATGGCTGGTTCTTTCTCAGCAAAAACCAGCGTGGCCATTTCTAGCAGTGGGATACGGGTACTTCTGAAGAAACTTTTGGGAGGAGATACCAAGCTCTAGAATTGACTCAGTAATGAGCAAATGGTGACTCCAAGTGGTGAGAGCCAGAACGTGGCAACTTGAGTTCCAAGTTTTTCTGTGGAGAGTTCCTCTAACGTTTGGAAGAAAGTCAGCACCTTCCTCTGTCCCCTGCCAGCGCTTGTGCACACCCCCAGCCCTCATCACAACGATACTGTGCCCTGCCTCCCACCTCTTGAGTACAGGGACCAGACTTTGTTATCAGACTTGCAGCAGTTAAACTGATCCTCTGGTTTTATTTTCCTTAAACAAACAAGCAACACACACACACAAAAACCCCCCACAACATGGTGAGCATGTAGTGGCTTAGAGATGCTGATAGTTAGATAGAAATTGGCTGTAAATATCCCTGCTAAATCTTCCAATGCTGTTACGTAAAGTGGTCAGAATTGCCAGTTCTTCCTGGCTGTTTTTTTTCCCTTGGTGTATTCCTGGTTTGAGTTTTCCCAGATAGTTTCTCTGAGTGCATCCTACACCTATGTGCTAGATCGCTCCCACAGCCCTTCCACGTGGCTGGGTGCATGCTGCCATGTGGCTGGCAGGTCTGCCGTCGTGAGTGACAGCCATCATGTGGTGACACCAAAGCCTGCCAGCCCGAAGCATAACTGACTGCATTTCTTCCCTCTCTGTCTCTCTAGCAAGCTGACTCAGGACAACAGGATAGAAAGCCCAATTCCTATCCTGCCACTCCCAACACCGGACACTGAGACTGAGAAGCTGATTAAAATGAAGGATGAGGAGGTGAGACCCTTTTCTGCCTGGCTGGCCTTAATACTGGAGCTGAAATCCAAAGTGTTTCTCTAGGATTGCCCCACAGAGGCTGTCCTGGGGCTTCCCACTCCTGCCTCCCACCATTGTGGGCTCCTGGTGTGGAGGGCAGGACATGGATGTTGTGCCTGCCTTCCCCTGTCAGGGAAGCGTGGCTCTGACATCGATGCTTCTGTGCTCAGGCAGGAATTAGTCTTCTCTGAGAAATGCCTTTGTCACCCCTGAGGGGCTGCCCTGTCATCCTCATGCCCGTCACACTGTTAATCAGCACCGTTCAGGGTGAGCCTCTTTGGCCAGGACCTCGGTCTTGGTCAGCGCTGTGGCTGGAGGCGCCGGGCTGTCAGAGGCATGATGGAGAGCCTGGGCCTTGGCCCTGTGGTTTTGTGTGGTGCAGATGGGATTTACTGGGCTCCCTGCCCAGCTGTCCTGCTAGACTTGGTAGACTTGTCACCTGCTGGCTGTGGCTGGGGGGAGCCAGAAACTCATTTCATGATGCCAGCTCCCAGTGCAGGTCACCAGCCCCCAGCCCCAGCAGATCCGTCTTTGATCGTCTCTTTTCTGTCTCATGCAGCTGCGGCGGATGCAAGAAATGCTGCAGAAGATGCAGCAGCAGATGCAGGATCAGTGAGATGCAGGTACTTGGAGGGCAAAGGGAATCCCTCAGCGACCAACCGAAGCCTGGCAAGAGCTGTGGATGTTTAAAAAGAGGTTTCCCGTTGTATAAAGACTTGTGGGCAAGAGCTGCACCCGCACCCTCTAATTTATTAGCAGCAATGCTGGCTTTGCGGTCAGCTGGGTTGTGGAGAAGGCTGTTCACTTAACTGTTTACTGATGTGTATTTCTTTTTTTATTATTCTTTTTTTTTTTTTTTTTTTTTTCAAAAGGAAATAGCCTGGGAAGTCTCTAAGGCATCCTAAAAAGGGGAAAAAAAAGGAAAAGAAACAGATCTCCCTTTCCCGTGTACTAATCTCTTGTTTGGGAATGCTCTGGTATTTAAAGTCCTGGTTTCTCTGGTGTACGAACTTGAAGAATATCTGTGTCGATGCACGTAGATGTTTACTCCCACCTGAGGTGCTGTGCCCCTTTCCCCACTCCCCTTGTCCAGGGCCAGCACAAGTGTTGTAAAGGCAGACCTTCCCTCCTGGGAGTTCAACCTGCACTGCCAGAGAGCAGGGACTGGGGGGTTCTCTGTGCACTGACCTGCCCGGGGGGCTGCTGGTTGTCTGCTTTCCTGCCCGGGTTATTTGGTTTGTCTTTGGTAGGTTGCATGGCCGGGTTTGTTTTTCCTACGAACTCCAGAACTTTGCACTGAGTGGCAAGGAACTGAGTCTGTCAAGGGGGTGGTTGGAAGAAAACAGCTTCCACTGCCCTCGGTTCTGTCTTTCTGGCAGAGAGGGTGAGTTACTGAGGCTTACCAGCAGTGATGGGAGCGAACACCTCCCCGGCCTGCCAGCCGTGCTCTCCTCCCGTGGCAGCCTGGAGGGGCTGACAGAAGCACCACAGCAGGGTGCTGCAGTGGCTGGGTGAGGCTGTCTCGTGGTTTAGCTCTGGTCGCTCTGAGCTTCTCCTGAGGAAAGGGGCAGTTTCTGAAGGCTCGTTCAGAGGTCTGCAAGCTGCATGGCCAGGCAGACCGCTGCAGGGAGCCGGGGGTGGCAGGGGGGCTGTGGAGAGCTGCTGTGGGTCAGTGTGGCAGGTACAGGAGTGTCACTGCACCGGGCTGAGCACAGCCCAGCAGACTTGGCGCTTCTTCCCCTGCCCTTCCCCTGAGACTCGGTCCTTCTCCCCCTCCCCAGTCCCCTGCTCTTCCTGTCTCAGTGCTGGGAAAGCTGGTGGATCTGCTGGGCAGAGATAAGAGCGCTTTTTTGGTAGCAGCTTCTGTCCTGTTTCTGTTTCCTGCAGTATTTTTAACTTCCAGTCCAGCCAGAGGAGAGCCCTGGAGTGTGATGTGCCTGACAGGGCAGGACTCACCAGCAACACTGCCGCGTGTGCAGAGAATCGGGCTGCTGGAGTGAGAGACGTTTGGCTCTTCCCTCCAACTCCAGGGAGTGCTGCCATGGGCTGGACCCTTCTGCTCCTTTGGCTGCCGGCCCAATTTCCCTGTCTCTCTTCCCCATTTGTATCAGCTCCTCCATCTCAGGCTTTTCCCAGCAGATCTCCCCGGGCAGGAGGCAGCATTGGCCAGGAATAGCCAAGCCCCTAAACTGTCGTTAGGTGCTGCATTTATCTGACTCCCCCTGTGGGGCTTTAGATTTAGACCTCTGATCAGGGCTTGTCCAGGAGGTGCAGAGGCTGGCTGGTTCAGGTTATTCTCTGTACACAACCTCTGTTCGACTAGAACATGGGCTGTAGGGGCAGGGGAGAGACCCCGACACAGTGTGGAAAGACAAAGCAAGGGTGAAAGCCCACTGACAGAAACACGCAAGCTGGGCAGGAGCAGTGTCCAAGGCAAACCTCTCCTAAGTGCCCTCCTGCTGCCTCACCCCAGAGGGATGAGAAGTGGGGCAGGGGCACTGGGGATGAGCTCAGCAGGGCAAGGATGAAGGCAGCTATTCTGTCCCAACGTTTTTTTTCTTTCCTTCTCCCCTGTATCAGACTCAGAAGTGACATTTGGCAGTGCCAGCCTAGGAGAAGGAAAGGGCTCAGCCTGTCTTCAGTAATATGCCAGGGCCAGGTGCCTAAGGAGGAAATACAGCCTTTCTTTCTGCGATGCGCTTGCCTGAGTGATGGAGTAGCCTGAGGTAGGAGCTTCCTCCAGGTTTCCTGGAGCTGGTTTACTGCTGCTGGAAGCAGGAGGACTGCTGAGTTCTCAACTATATCCATGGTAGTGTAACTGGAAACACCTTGTAGTACCTGTCCCCTCTCTTTTCATACGTGAGTTTTGTCTGTTAGGAGGATGTTCTGTTGCAAATGAGCACTATTCAACTAAAGATGTTCCTCTTTCAAACAGATTAATTCCCAGAAAGCAAACAAACAAACAAAAAACCGGACCTTTACCCTTTAGCATGGACATAAGAGGGCAGACAGCTTTTATCCTGTGCTGCGTGCTGGTGAGAGCACAGGGTACTCTGGTCGCAGGCAGGCAGGATTGCTGAGCGTGTATCTGCCTTGTCCCTCTGGGTGAGGAAGTCTCCATCAGCTCAGTGCACATGGCTTCTAGATCAAGTTGATAGCGTCAACTCTGTTCTTTACAGAGCTGAAGTCTTCAACTACCAGCTGCAGAAGATGGCTTGAGCTGCACTTATTGAAAATGCATAGGAGTGAGGCACTAGAGGCACAGCTTCTACAGAGGGGCAGAGGTGCTGTCGAAATCCACATCCCTATGTCAGAAGTTCCCTGCCCAGAGCATCAGAGCTGGGGGGCTGCCCGGCAAGGGATTAGGGACTGACTTCTTGGGGCACCAGGGATCCAGACTCTGGCCTGGAAGGTGACAACAGTTCATAAAAGGATGAATGTTTTGTATTGTTGCATTGAGCTGCACCGTAAGCCAAGAAGAGACTCCCGAACAAATGCAGCTCAGCCATTTGGCTTTGGCAGTGAGAAGTGGGGATAGGAAGGTAATCTAACACCTCCCCTCACACAAACCCTCCACAGTCTCATGTGCGACCCCTGCGTTCCCAGGCCCATTCCCACGCCTCTGCCAAGCTTTGCCCTGCCGAGCTAGTTGCTGCAGGGGCTGCGTCCCACTCCGCAGAGCTGTCTGTCCTGGGCTGCAGCTGGGGTTGTTGGTACGTCTCAGACCTTGTGCCTGACTAGGGAGGGAGCCGTGGCATGAACTCCTTGTGTGCTGCTGCTGTGCTGGTCCTGCCTGTGTGGAGCTTCCTGCTGCCTCCCCGCATGCCTCCCCCCAGAGAAGGAGGGGGTCCCACGTTTCGTGCTGTGCAATGGCATTCCCTGCTCTTCTTCACAAACCCAGCTGTGCTTTAACACTGGCTTGCTCCTACCATGTGACTTCCTCACCCCAGCTCCATTCCTAAGCTCTTTGTTTCCCATCTGTCTGTTGGGTTATTATAATATATATTTTTTTGTAAATTTCTGTTTGAACATTTTGTCATTGTGAACAAATAAAAATGAAACCTTTTAAAACATATCCATTTTATTAAATGATTATTATTGTTATTATTATTAATAATGTTTACTACCTGAATTGATCAGTGAAATAAATACATTCAAAAAACAACCTCTTTCTGTTTGATTTTTCAGTCCCCTTCAGCAGCATTGGTGATACGTTATGGACAGGAGAGGGCAAAACTGACTGTCCTTTTATCCAGTTCCATCAGAGCAGGCTCCAGGCAGGCATGGCATTTCTGGACTGTGTTTATGTCAGAGGCTAGACAAGATGATCCTGAAGTTCTTCTGTCCTTAAGCTTCCCCTAGGAGTGGTGTCTAAATCAGCAATGAGCAGCTGGGCAGGATCCAGTCCCAGGAAATCCACTTTGTAAGTAGCCAAAGAATCCCTGCTGTCTGCTGCGTGCCTAGCCAGGCTGGGTCTGGCTCTAGATTAGCTCCATGCCACACCTGGCCTGAACACCTGCCCGTGAATAAAATAGCACCCAAATAAGTGAGATGTGGCTGTGGCTGGGCAAACTTACCCTGCGGTAGTCAGGCTGCTCCCAGGTGTAAAGCAGGAAAAAATGGGTTAGTTTGTTAGCCCAAGGTCCCTCTTCCATTCTGCCTGCCTGCCACAGTTAAATGACCGGAATGATCTGCTCCAACCTACTAGAAGTGTAAAGCTCGTTAGGGACAAATTCTGCTTTTGTTTACACCCTAAATTCTCCTAACAACAGCACATTCAGGGTGTTCATTGTTTTTGTTCCGACCCACCAGAGTTCCCCCACGTTACGCTGAGTACTGTACACACTGCAAGGCAGTGTTGGGCCCAGTGGGGTAACACTTTCACAGGGTAATTCTGGTGGCCTTAGCCTTTAGCATAGCCAATGCCTAGAGCCAGGCCCATTGCAGAAAATGTCTGTGAAGGTGTGATGACCTCAAGAAGACAAAATTATGCCTCCATTTCCTGAGATATTTTTGACCCTTGGACTTATCTGTTCAAGTATGTGTGTGATGCAAATTCTGAATGAAGGATGTGGTCAATTTTTCTCAGTAAATGCAAGCTTCACTTGTTGAAAGCTGCCAAGTCACTTAGCTATCAAAAGACCAGTCCCTGGAGCACTGTGTTCCCTGGTCTGTTGTCCTTCCTGTGGAACCAACCAACTTTATTTTGGCATAGACAGTGAAATGCCAAGAGTTGTATTTTACCTCCAATAATCAAGAAAGGATGCAAAGCCCATGGGGGATCTTTTTCCTTGGCTTAACCACTGACAGCAATGAGGTCTCTGGAAATCCATTTCTTTCAGCAGACTTTCCATTGCTTATTAGGAGTAGATGTGTGTCACTGCTTCAAGAGAATCCTGAGGGACAGCACACTGCGAAGTGCTAGGGCTCACCACTCTGCCAAATATAGTCTTCCTGATGAGATGGGGAACCAAAGGCCACGATGCTCATAGACTGTAGAACAAACCAGTAACATCACCTTCCATGCTGAAAGTACATTTTGAGTTACTACTTTGCAGTTGAGACTTGGTGATGTTTCTGTTGGAATGGTGTCCTCCTTTGTCTCCTTGTCTGGCCTGCTTGGTTCTGTGCACCAGGTGTACGTACCCTGGCTCTACTCACAGTGAATCATCATAAAAAGAAAAGGCCAGAAAAAAATGGTGGAGAAAAGGGATGTCATGCAGAGGAAGTGACTCTGGACTAAACAAAAATGAGGTGGTTCCTCTTGCAGGTATTTTCTCTCCTTTAGTTCTCATCCTAGTTCATTCAGAGATAAAAGGCTGCAAGTAAAGTGTTTCTTGAGCTTACTGCAAAGAGAAATAATTTCAGGAAGTTTGTGAAACTTGCATAAAATTGATGTATTTAAGCTTTTGGAAATTATCATAAGATAATAATAAGATAATAACAGACTGGAGCTGTTATTACATTCCAGCTGATTCTGAGCTCTGTAAGGTCCCCAAATTCCATGGGTCTCTACAGAAACACTGCTAGATTCAGCCTGATCCTCTCTTATTCCAACGCCCAAACTTCTTTCAGAGTGAAGGGAGGGGAAGGGTTCTCCTCCCTCACCAAACTGCACAGGAGCAAGGCTGAACAGCTAACATTCAGAGCTGCCAGGACTGGAATTTCTGAGCAGATTCTCTGCATATAGTTGTTGTTGCTCTACATGGCTCTGAGGCCAACTTGGCACATACAAGATGCTTATTGTGAGCCCTGAGGTGCTCAACATAAGAAATTAAATTGCCTTGTTCCAAAGGGCCAGCGGACAAAGCAGAGCACTTGGACCCACCAGAGGACTCCTCAAAGGGTCTGTGACTGTGTTGGCTGACTGTTAAGAGGGCACGTGCTAACAGCTGTGCTTTATCTCTTTTGTATTTCCGAGAGCCAAAGGCTCAAACCTGAGAAAATAACATGGAGGAAGCCCTTCTCATCCACTTACAGTGGTGAAAGGCAGTCTTCACCCTGCAGATATTTTGCCTGTACAAGAATAACAAGGAAATTGTTAGATGTAGAGCTTAGGGATATGGTTTAGTGGGGACTGTTAGTGTTAGGTCAGAGGTTGGACTTGATGATCTTGAGGTCTCTTCCAACCTAGAAGACTGTGACTCTGTGACTCTGTGAAACACTTGGGCAGTGTATTTTGCTGTCATCATCCTCAGCATACTTGAATTCATTGCACTGCTGGTCTACTTGTTACCTACAGCATGTGGGCACAGAATCAGAGTTATCGGTGCTGTCAGCATCTCTGCCAGCAGATGCATTCTTGCAAGCAGTGCCAGCTCCCATTTCTTGGAAGACCTGCTCAATGAAGACTCGGCTTCCGGTGACATGCAGCAAACTTGCAGGAAGGCCTCATGTGGGAGGTGTCCCTGGGATGAGCCTGACCCTTATCTTGTGAGCCAGCTGCAAGAGGATTATTTGGGGGTGCAGCTATGCAGCTGCAAACACTCCTGCACTGACTGGACTGCCTTAAGACCTTTCTCTTGTGTTGTAAAGCCAGTAAGAAAGCAAGGATTGATCTGCCTTGGTAAGTCAACAAAGCTACCTTCTGCCTCTTCCTTTCTTTCTTTCCTTTCTTTCTTTCCTTTCTTTCTTTCTTTCTTTCTTTCTTTCTTTCTTTCTTTCTTTCTT